>NW_010972953.1:942275-1102919 GCF_000737465.1 Haliaeetus leucocephalus | reverse complement strand
TTTTTTTTTGTGCCCCCCCCCCCCCCCCCCCCCAACACACAGAGTCAAGGCTCTCTATCAAGGGAGAAATATTCCCATGTGGGATTATTCCCCGGTGCTAATGTGCTGACTGGCTGAGAGGAAAGCTCGTTAAGAGGATTTTTCCTGAGTTCCTCCAGCTCTCCTTACTACCCCTATTGGATGTGGGCAGATCTGGTATGAAGACAAATGCACCTTCAGAGCTTAGGAAGTGCCAGTATCTACTGAAATAATGAATTAAATCACTGCCATGAAGCTTGTTTCACCTTGTGATGTGCACGTTTAATTATTTGACAGGTTTTGATAGAAAGTACAACATTTAAGTGTCTGTATATTCATAGCATATGGGTTCAATGAGCTGATCTTTATGTATTCATGCCTTTATAAATGGCTTTGCACATCTAACAAGGGACTGTATTAGGCATAATAGGATAGGTACAGCAAAAAGGAGAATGTTTCAATTGGCATCTAAAAGGCATCGGTTTCTATATGGGATGACAGTGTGAAAGTGCCTCTTAGAATAACCCATGGAAAATGCAAGAGATGAGTTAAATGTGAACCCAGGAGGAAGGTCTTGAAGATTGTGCTTGCAGCAAAAATCTGATCAATCGAGAACAGAAAGCGAAACAATGGTAAAGCCTACCAGCTAAGTAGGTCACCAGTTAACAAGACAGTGACTCATGCAGAGAGGGAGAATTTAATTTTTAAACACCAAATCCTGAGTTTGCTTGAAATAAAACGTATATATAAATTTAGCAGCTGGTCAAATAAGATAAAAATATTTTATTTGTATTATTTAATTCTACTGTTTGTGGTTTTTATTACATTTACTTATACAATGCTCTAACTTTTAACATTTAAGTCTTGATTATATATGAATTCTTTGTGTTGCTGTTGTTTCTACATACCCAGCTCAGGGTTCACATGAACCAGTAGATACTTGAACAATGGTAGTTGTTCCAGGTGGTGCAGTGATACACAGTCTTCCAATTTAAATTGCTTAGTGTGGGAGCAAATGTTTGGCCCTGAGAGGAGATGCATTGTTTTTCTGCTAGTATTGGTCTGTATCATTCTTCGGATGCTGGACTAAAATTTCTGGGAGAATGATCTGTGTTGTATGCAGCTGTTGCCCTTCCCAGGTGTCATGCAAGTGTGAAAAAGCTTGTCTAGCTGGCCCTCTGTCATACAGCTTGGCTTTGTTTCCACTGGCTGAATGAATGCCACAACGCTCATTTCTCTGCTTCATATAGTTATGTGAGGTTGATAGATTCAAGCTCTTTGTGTGTCCTACCTATTCATAGTTGTAATATAAAAATGTGTGTATATGAAAAGCATGATATATAAAACCATTGATGTATTGCCAGAAAAAGTGGCAGCCCTATCAATTTAGTTGGTATATCCTGTACGTAGTTTAAAGGATGTACAAAGTATAGCTAAGGTGACATAATGCAGATCAATGCTTTCCTAATGTATTTATTATATATGAACAGTCAATATTTTAATGCATTGCTTTGCCTCCAACAACAGGTCTGTGTTCACTTGAACCCCAGTTAAAATCTTTCTGTGGTTATAATTAGTATTTTATCTTATTGATTAATGGAGAAAGATCTATAAGGCATATCTTAAAATAATTTAGCAATAAAACACTGTGTAATAATAGTGTCTTTGTAATATTTTCAATAATGACACAAAACTTATTCTTCCTTCTTAGATGTCAACACTGGATTTATGTTAATGGGAAGGAAATTCATTGTGGATCTGTCTAGCCACAGTCTGCACTTATGGTAGTCCCTAACCTGAACAGCTGAGCTGTTTGTACCTAAGGGTTCAGTCGTGGAAGGAAGTGCTTAATAATGATGATAAACCACTAATATATGATGTCTAGCCCCACTGTTTTCTTTCATCTGCTACACAATTTTGTTAGTGGAAAAATATCATCCAATTTTCATGCCTGTAACTTTTTTCATAGAGCAAACTTTTTCTGTAGTATTATTTTAATTGTTATATCTGCTAGTTAGCAGAGAGTCTGAAACAGCCCCTCAGTCTGAAGACATGGGCAACAAATGCGCTAGAAGCAAACAGGCAGCGAAGGGAAGTTATTGTCCACACGAGCCCAGAGGAGAACACCCTGGTGTCCATTTGTCAAGGTGCACTGTTTTAAAACTAAGTGCACTAAATGGAGGATGCTCTTCTTTTGGTCTGCAGAATGATGTATCTTGTTATTTTTTGGTCCCAAGCTGAGCTGAGTTAAGCCTACATCATCCCCTCTTAAGCAGAATATAAAATGTCCACATAAAGCTACGCACCAATTTAATCGGAATAGCTCTTCCAAGCTGTTGAATTCTAAATTGCAGCCAGTGACTAAAGGTGAAATTCTTGCTAATGTGCTTAGTCTTCTGCATTATCCAGACCAACTCATTCTCACGAGGTTTTTAAAAGCATCCTTGAGAGATGAGCACAAATTTTAGTGAAAGGAATTCAACTAGCAGTAAAATGTTTTATGTCTGGAAAACGTTTGAAAAGAGAGATTTGAACCCTCACCAAGATTTGTTAGTGGCTGGCAAAAGAGAGAGATCTGAAGAAATCCTTCAGCAGGGGAGGAATGGAACAAGAATCAGGAGAATGTTTTAAAAAAAAAGTGGAGTAATTTTTGTGAAAAATTTCAAGCAATTTTGCATGCAAATAGCCTCTCATTTGCACCTTTCCAAACAAAACCATCTGTCCTGCATTAGCCAGTCCATGGGCAGATGCTCCATTTGTCTCCCTAGCACATGGCAATGCCAGACTTTCTGAAATGACAGGTTTCTTTTAGTAGTGATCTCTTGATTGCTTTTTCTCTATCACACCTACACCACCTGATAGCAGCTAGTGCCTGATACCACCATAGTGTTTTTTCAGTTTAGTCTGTCGGTTTTGCAGGGAGAGCAAGGCATTGTCTCTTCTCCTGTACACATGGCACGCAGCTGGGGAGTGCCCTGTTTTAATCCGAGAATCGTTCCTCTGTGGAGCCATACCTGCCTGGGTCTCCATTGTGAGAGATGATCTCCAGACTGTTGCAAAGGTTCAGACAGGGGCTATGAAGGGGAGGGGGGGTGGACTGTGTTTGCATTCGCTTCTGGTAGATGTTTTTGCAACTATATGCTTCTAGGCATTGGTCTAAAATAATGAAATGCATATGTATTTTTAGAGATGATGCGAATTTTGGATTAATTAAGAATGTACATTCCAGGCTCCCCCTTTAGATATGAGCTCTTATTAATATTTATAAAAAACTATTACATATTAATACATTCATAATACATATGTGGCACTATCAGTTTTAATAGATTTTTTTCTAGAACATCATTGTAACTGTGATGATGTTCTTCTCTGTCCTTAGAAATGAAAGAGTAATCGTGTGGATTTATTCTCCCAATGTTTATACAAGGTTTCTTTGAAAAGCCTACTTTTTAATTACCTTGCCAGTCCATCAATAAAAGGCTGTAGGCAATGTAATTTCAGCTGCAAGTAGTTGTATAAACTGCAATCAAAACACTCAAGGAGCAAAATGGCTGTAGGTATGAATCTGAATCTAATACATGGCACTGGTGCTGAAGAATGTGAATGAATGTGGGGCTTGGGCTGCTCTGGAGAAGACCAGTGGAGGTTTGGAAGCCTCCTTAGAAGCACGGCACCATTCTGTGCCACATGGCACACCATGCCGGGAGGGCTCAGCTGTGGCCTCGCCACCTCCATGCCTGTTGATGGACCTGCTAAGGATCTGCTCTGGTTCAGCTGTAAAAGTGGGCAGAGGCTACTACAGCATCACTGCCAGACTAGGTAATGTCTAGCACGCAGAGCAGAGCAGAGCTTGGAGCAGAGACCGTGGTACAGGAGTGGTGTCCAGCTTATAGCTTACTTTCCTGCATACCTGAAATTACTTGAGACTTGTTAGCTGGAAGTGAGTCACCTTTTCATGGAGGAAAAAGAAGCTTCTAATTTTTAGTCCTTCAGAAAGCATCTGTTTTAAAAAATAAAGCAGCTAAGGTCTGGACCTCTTGTATCATGGTTTCCATGCATGTTTGTACTGGTGTTTGGCTAAATTTTGCCAAGCTCCTTCCTCTGCAGTAATTAGGATTCCATATTTTTTTGAAATCTTCTTAGCATTCCTCATTTCAAAGTTAATTTGCTTTCAGAACAACCCAATTAGAGGTGAATCACTCTCTATATGTGCAATTCTGCACTAATTGCTTTATTTGATCATTTTATATTTATAAGGTAAATGTCTTACTTTCTTTAGAAGGGACCTATCATTGCCTCCCACCTACTGCATCTCAAGGTCTTTTCCATTTTGTGGTTGGCTATTAGCAATAAAGAATAATGTTATTACATGGTTGTTCAGAGAATTATGTAATTTGCAAAAGAATCACACTAAGCAGCCATCATGTACTGTATGAAGGGACGCTGCATGAAGGGCTCAGGAGACCAGTGCGGGGGAGCCATGCTTGTCCTGTTTGACATTACGGGCATGGAAGCTCGGATCCTGCTGTGGTACCTGCTGGATCAAAACCCTGGCCCAGGAGATGAAAAAAAATAGTTCAGTAATTTGAGACTGGTTGTCTGTGGTGCTGCGGAGAGATCTGATACCTCTTCCTGCCCCAGTTGATCATAGTGTTCATGCTAAACTTTAACTGCACAGGTGATCCCATGTCTTGGACCGCATTATTCTTCTGGATTGAAATGCGTCTCCTAGTTTTGCAGTAAAGATACATAAATAGTTAAGGGCAAGCCTCTTTTTATCTGTGTTTTGTTACATGAATTTAATTCTGGTTTAATTCTGAACTGGTCCACAGTGGTCTTAAAAATAACTTTAAAATATTTTGCTGTTGGCATAGGTTGGCAAGAATAAACATGAAATCAGGCCTGGTTTTCAGTCAGCCTCACAGTGTGACAGCTCCAGCTCTAAATGTTCACAGCATGTTCTTTAGGCAGTGTTAATATACATTGATTCTCGCAGACAAATTAACAGTGAACATTTGCAGTCAGAATGTTTATTAGCTGGGTCAGCTGCAGTAATCTTATTGTAAGTGTGATTTTACCCACACCTTTCCTCTGACTCTGGGTTTTCTCTTTGGAGGGGGTTGTTCTGACCACACACCCACACCTTTCTTCCAAATCTATCGTATCAGAAAAAGAGTAAGCATGCTTTAAGTCCAGACCTAGGAAGAGAGAAAAGCTAAAATTTTGAGCAGTGGGGGTAAAAGTGAAGCAGAGAGTGGGTAAAATGCCAGATTGACTAGTGGAAGCAGCTAATGAACAAGCCTTGGCAAGAGTCAGATGACTATGCTAAGCCGCATTCATGTGGCATTAAAAATATCTATTTCCTTAAAAAATAACATAATAAAAGATGATGCTATGTTTTGAAGCTTGCAGCAAATTTTCATGGGAGAGAAAGTTAGTTTTGTGGTTTTTTAAATTAAATTAATAAATCAATATTTAGGTAAGTTTTCTGGTGGTATTTACAACTTTGGCACCTGAACTTTTATTTATATTTTCAAGGATGCTGTAGCCAAATTAATAATATAAAAATTGCCGTCTTTTAACATTTCAAAGTTGCAGGCAGCACTATCCATCTCTAGCAGAATCCCATCTAACAAGCCAGCAGCAAGAAAAGAAATGGGCACAATTTCAACTCATTCAGGCTGGAAATAAGATTGAGAAATACCATCACCTTAATTCATTATTATTTTCACTATGTGAATTGTAATCTTGTCATTATCCTTTATGCCATCCTTAAGATAATTCTATTCTCTGGGGAGTTTCAAATATTTCTTGCCAGGTAGCAATGCTAGAAATATGTTACATATCAGCACACTGAGCACTGTGTGATAATTGCAGGGGACATACAATCTCATTTAAAAACCCAGGGAGCACCTGTATAACCAGGGAAGGTGCTGTGCTCGTTATGCCACATGGCAACTGCTAATGTTGTTGTTATACAGGTGTGTATTAAACTGTTTGCTCATTCCATTACGGATTTCTGTGGTAATCATAACTACAGGCACAGAAAGCTCCTGGGATACTAGCAGGCCATAAGAAAGTATCGAGATGCACTTCCCACCACCAGCTGCGTTTGAAATAAGCAGCTTTTGTGAGTAATTTCCAAACCCATTGGACCAAGCAGCCGAACGGTGAGACCCCTCAGCCTGCAGAACAGGGAAAGCTTGAGAAACGCGTTGGAAACTTTTGTTCTTTTGGCCTTGATCCAGCAAAGCGGTGCGTATTTAACTGGAGAGGCCGGTGCAGGGCCCCTGCTGCGGGGGCTGAAAGCCAGGCCTGTTCCCTTTGGTCTCAGAGACTGGGGACTGCGGGCCCTGCGCAAGGAGCGGGTTTTGTTAAGCAGAGCGGGTGGTTGTAGCGTTAGAGATGACTGAAAAAGGAGATGCTTTGTAAAAGGACCTTCCCGGCACTGAAGACTCCTTGCAGGCCGGAGCAGGGGTGCGGGGACGGGGTGGGCAGGGAGACAGGCCGGCAGGAGCTGACCGAACCCCTGTCCTAGGGCCCAGCCCACAGATACAAATAAAACCTTCCTCCTTCGGGGCCAAAACACTGCCGAAGGCCAAGCGCTTCTGTCAGCCTGAGGCAAATGTTTGGGCAGCGGGGTGGAAGGGCAGCTGCTGCCCCACACGGGCCCTGTGCTCCGGCTCTGCTGTGGCCCGTTGTCCGAGCCCGGTCCCCTTCCTCTACCATCCCTCCTGGCCACCAAAAAGCGAAGTCCAAGGGAGCAGGAGGGCGGCTGGGCAGAGCTGTTTGCTCCCCCGTTGGGGTGGAAGCCACCCAGGGCTGCACTGAGGTGGGTGCCTGTCCCTGCCTTTGTCACAGCTGACGGTTTTGTCCCAGCTTCGTAATCGGAGGTGCTGGGCTGAGGCAAGGCTTGGCAGCGTGATGGAGGACATGGGCTGACGTGTGGGACGAATTGCTAGAGCGAAGCTGTGGTAATGGCCTGTAATGCAGAGGGAAAATAAAACAACCATGATCTGGAAGGGGTAGGCAGGGCAGGTGCCTCTGCAGCCGTGGGCTGAGACCCTGTGGGTGCTGCTCCTGTGGCTGCCCTGGGTCCCCAGCAAACAAGAAACTCCTGCGTCTAGGCGGCTATAAAAATACATGGTGGGGAATATCTGTAAAAGCATCAATCTTCATGAGTGAGGAGAGGATGGAGTAGCGGAGTCACAAGTGAGTTATCCTGTCACTCCTGACAAATGAAGATAAATTGTGTGACACTGGCTATTTATATATACACTTTGCAGGATATGCATATGGGTGCGAGCAGGAGAAACAGCATTATGTCACATATGTAACTCTGTGCCTACAAAGGGCTTTTGTAAGGATGTTTTGGGTGGTTATTGCTCTGCATGGTCAAAACAGTCAATGACTTGTCTCCACAGAAAGCTTCAGATGGCAAATTTCTCATTAGTGGGTGAGGGAGGGCAATGGCTGGAAACGAGCCCCGTAGCTGCGGTGATGTTTTTGGTCCCTTAGGGGAACCTTGTGCTGGTCAGTGGGGCAGCACAGCAGCTCTGTGCCCCCTGTGAGGATGGAGCACACAACTGTTGGGGGAAGTTACAAACTTATTTTCTACAAGAAAACCTAAAACCAGGGGATGGGCCAGTCCCCTGTCTTTGAAAAACAAGCAGTGGGTGAAAAGGGGGTGGCGAATTGTAGAAATGTTGCTTTTTCTTTAATCAGCTTACATTCACATTTCTTTCTATTGGTTTGCAATTAACTGGTCCCTGGATGGGGGAAAGATAATGTTTGCAAACATTTTTAAGTTCCTCTCCAGAGTCTCAGCTCTCTCCTGCTCACAGTCTGTGCCAATGCATTCAGGCTGCCCATCCTGAAATGCCATGCGCAAAGCTGGTCTCAGCCTGTGGCACTTAAAAATGTTTTTGCAAAATGTTTACACTGACAAACAGAATTTGACACTTTCCAGCTCAAAGATACTCTGCCTCGTGGCCTAATACATCAGTTATATGTGGAAATGAGTGGGTGGGAGAAGCTCTTTTTGAATGGATACTGTACTTGCATGTGTCAGGAGGGGATTTCTGTACACAGAACAAGCAAGGGTTTCTGCTGGGGGCAGGCTCAGGGGAAGAGCAGTGTGACTGTTAGAGGAGCTGAGCATCCCCAGAAATGAGGTGGAGGGTTGATGGCTGAGCTGTGTGTGCTTTGGCCGGGATTACATTTTCAGTCTTGTGCTGTGCTGTGGTACGTGACTCAGTAGAGGCTCTCTGCTGAGACTGGCTGGGATGCTTTATAAAAACACTTCTAAGTAGAGGGAGTTGATTAGGGGAAAAAAAAAGCCTCATAGTTGTGCTGGAGCTGTGTTCTCATCAGAAATAAATTGATAGAGTTAAACTCCTGATATCTCACATTTGAGCAAAAAGAGGCTTCTCTTCTGCAGATTACTATCTCTGAAAGAATTGTAGATGCAAATAACACTTGTCTCATATCCTGATTGTTTTCAGCAGCTGACTAGCTAGAGTATAAGCACCCATTAAAAACAAACGTCTGCACTGGATGGTGACAAGTTTTGAAAACTGGGCCCATAGCATTATGAAACGTTTTTTCTGCTACAATGGCAGTGTTAGAGCTTTGTCAGTCCTGTGGCAGCATCAGGACGACTGATGAACCTGATGTGCTAGTGTCCTCTCTGCAGCATCAGCTCTGCTAGGCTGGGGTTAGCCATGCTCCTCAGCTGCAGGGTCTCCTTGTAGCCCATGAGCATGGCCAGACTCTGTGCTCTTCCCACGCTGGAATGGTGCAGCCAGCTTCAGAGACCAGCACCCACAACAAATGAGCTGTGGCTGGGCCATGTCAACGGGCATGTGCCCTGCAGAGGTGATGCTCACAGGACACGTTCCTTACCTTGTCTGGAGCATCTGGCACTTAAACTGCATCCTCCCCAGTCAGCATTGTCAAAGGCCAGCCAACCCCATGCATGCTGCTCTGTTTGCCCCTGCCCAGGTTTCAGTCTGTCATGCTAGGTGATTCCTGGAACCGCCCTGCGGGTGTCACAGTGGACGCCTGTCTTTGCAGATGGAAGGAGCCATCAGTCACTCCAGACCACTTCACCCTCCCAGGGCTCTGCTCCGAGTCTATCGATCACGGCTGCCTTGCGCACGGCCGCCTTACGAGCACCAAGGTGCTCCCGTGCCTGCTTGGCTGGGCCACCACCTCGAAGAGCTGGCAGCATGCGCTGCCTGTAGCGCTTGAAGCATTTTAACTGTTGGTGGCACTCTGTTTTCACTTGTAAGTCACTGCTCTTTTAGTGGCAGGGTTGATAATCTCCTTCTCTGGTCCCCATGGGACCATGCGTGACCCACTGCCCACTGAGCATGCTGAGTCTGAGCAGTGGTACAGGGGCATCACGGCTCTGGTGTTAGCGCTACCATATCCAGAGGGACTTGATGCTCCTGGCTGAGCTCCCTTCGGCTGGCACTGCTTTGGGGGTTGGTTTTTGCTCCTGTTTGGTGAGGGAGTCCCGGACAAGTCCCGCAGGCTGAAACCAGGTCTGTGCATGGGATTTCAGGATGGGCAGCCTGAATGCCTTGGCACAGACTGTGAGCAGGAGAGAGGTGAGACTCTGGAGAGGAACTAAAAAACTGATGTAAAATGCCAGTGCAGCCACAGCCTGCCTGTGGAATGCTAGGCAGATCTTTAATTATTCCAACAACAACAACAACAAAAATCACCTATCCATCAAACTAAATGAGAGCAAACAATAATAATCCTGATTTTGTTGAATTTGCAATTTGAAATAATTTTTTAAAGTCACATTTATTTGGATGGAAAACATAGTATAATAGATGGTTTCCCATGAAAATTTGTACCTTCTCTAAAATGTAATGAAAATATTTGCACCCTAACTCTCCTTAGTCTCTCTGTCGCTCAGTTATGTGTGTAGATATATATGGTCCCATGCAGTGTCTGAAAGTTCTCAGCTTCCCTTGGTCAAGCAAAATACAAAACTTAGAGCTGATATCATTGCTGTCAATGAAGAAATTGAAATAAAATGGAAATAAAGCTATTTGAACTCCCAGATAATATTAATGCAGAACAAATGGGTGTAAACAGGCCAAGAATAATTTTGGATGAAAAATGAGAATGAAAAATCAGTCTGTCAGAGGAGACAGAACCTGAAACAGCCTTCCAAAAGAAATACAGGGGAGTAAAAAAAAAAGCATCAGCAATTATCAAGTGTATCTTCACTTTATATGTTACATGTCAGGATTATATGGCAGGTCTGAAAAAGATCATAGGAGACTTTTTCTAGCTGATGCTTTCTGGGATGGATCTCTTTGTTTTCCTGAAGCCCACAGCACTGTGAAGATTGAAATCTGTAATTTTGAGAAATCTGTATTGTTGGAACAAAGCACTGATAGAGTGTAATCCCTGATGTCTTGCATTGTTTGCAGCACATGTGTAATCGAGGGAGTTGTGAAGACGTGGGATGTATGGGCCTGGGAGAGCATCATGCACTCTGCATTATGCATCTTTATAGATGCAAATTTATTTTCAAATTAACCCTCAGCTCAGTGGAGTCCCACTAATCCTTTTACAAAGGCATGAACTGCTAATCCAAGTCCTGCACTGGGCTTGCTGCTGTTTGAGCAGCTACCAAGATTAGTTTTCGTATTTAAAATGAAATTTGTATTATTTGTATCAAGAGTGCAGTTTAAATTGGGGGTGACTCTTTGTTACCTCTGACAAAGAGGTTTCCTGGGAGAGCTAGTATGAAATCTTACTTCCAAGTTGCTTCCTAGAATAGAAAGCCATAGCAGATGAGCTAATGTGTCCTTCAGTTTCTTGGGATATGGATTACAGATGGCTTCTGCTTATAGAACAGTAAAAAGGTGTTATGCTAATACAGTATCATGACTTTTGCCTGCGGCAGATAGTGCAAATGGGAATCAAAGTAAGGGAGAGAGACTGGTGAGGTATGGGCCTGGAATAGGTAACAAGTGACATGCTGGAGGAGGGCATGCACATAGCCTGGGCCGTGTCTGATGGTTACCCATTATCTTCCATCAATATGTCGATAAACTGTTATCACTAAATTATCCTCAGTCTAATACAAGCTTCACACCAGTCAGGTATGAAATCCATTACTGTCTGTCATACCACTTGGCTAATGGAAGGAAACCCTGTTTTCTCCATTAGATTTTGGTTGGATCCCTTTATCTGCCCATTACTTCTCCTGTAACTCCTTCTAATGGAATCAGACTAACACAAAATGACAGAGAATCAGAAAAAATGACACCAAAATTGGGGGAGCTGTAAAAGCCTATATTGCCCCTACTTGGCCTTGTTAAGGGATGTGAAGTCTGAATCAGTTGAAAGATTTGTTCATTCAGTGGCTGATCCCATGAACTGGTTTCTTTTGCTTAAAAAAAAAAAAAAAGTAATTTTTGTATTGCAATAAATTCAGTATACAAATGTCATGACACACAAAAATATTTTCTATGATTACTGCAATAGCTTCCCTGATCCCTTTGTCTTTATGAAAAGCACATGGCATGGCTGCCTTACAATTTACTATTGTTTTATTAATTTAATCTCACTGTTCTTCCAGCAATCATTCCTATCAAAAAAGGGGATTTGTGATTTAAACCAGCCAGCCAAATACCAAAATCAGAGTTTGCAAGCAACCTAATAGAAACACTAATAAGCAAAAATGTAATGCACGTGTGCACAGTCTCAGTGTGTCTGCTCTCTCACCAGCCCTGCAGTTTGGGGGTGAGGTACCCACGTGTGCTGGTAGGAGTCCTGCAGCTGAGTCACCCCACGGCGAGCGGCGCTGCCATGGCCAGAGCTAGAATCTGAGCAGGGAGCTGAGCTCAGCAGTGCAGAGGTGACGGGAGCTGGACCTCGGGGCTGTTCGGGCAGCAGGATGGCTCAGCTGTGCCTTGACCTTTTGCAGCTCAGCCGCCTGCCCAAGCAGGTGGCGCAAAGCAGCTGCAAGCCGCGGCCAAATGCTGACAGAGGTTTGAAATCACGCCTTGCTGCAGGAGTTTCATGCGGGATGCCGTGCCAGGCAGCACTGATTACAGATGTTCACAGGCACTTAACATTAGCTGCAGGAGCTGGGGCTGCTGCCCGAAGGAGGCACTGATCTCTCAGCATTAAGGAAGGAGGCTCATCTTCGAGGGCTTGCTACGTGGCCCAGGCGTTGCTGAGTGCTAGCTAATAGCACTGAGGAAGAAATGCACTGCAGGCAGCGTACGCCCTGCCAGCTTATATCTCAGCAGCAGCAGAGCCTCTGATTTACTGTGAGTAATACATAAAGGGTCTCGAAGAAATGGTTAGGGAATACTGCCTTCGGGCGAAGAGCAGGGGAAGGAGCCCTGCTGTCTGGTTAACAAAAGTACTGCCTCTCCTGGCAATCCTTGCCTCTGAGTATTTTTCTAACATTTCTGGCTGGGGATTTTAAAGATTTAGCACATTTTTTTTTTTTTAATATTCCATAGACATATGAGATGAGACCAGGCTGTATCATTTTCTTTCCACTCCCTGTGTGCAGTCACTGAATTCATCTTAATTTCCTGCACCAGTGCCCATGGACTGGGAGCTGGTTTCTGCCACCCATGGAGTCAATGGTGCTGTTCAGAAGCTCAGGTGATTAAAATGGTCAGATTCCAGCTAGGCACGGAAAAATGCATTTTCTCACGTATGTTTTCAGTATAATGCAGCAATAAGATGTGGGATTGTAGATTGATGCAGAGGGCTGGAGAATACCTTCAGATGCCATCACCATTTTGGTCCGCAATCACGTGGAGACACAGCAAAGCAGAGCCCTGGAGAGCAGGTATCAGAAGAGAGAATAGCCAGTTAATGCCTGTCCCTGCCAGAGCTGGCTGCAGGGTGCTCCTGCATGTCAGTAATGTGTCTCCCAACGGCGTTGGGGTCTACTCTGCTCAACTGTGTAAATGAAGACTTTCAGTCCCAATTTACTGCTGTTGTCACTATTTTATTGCAGCAGATGAAAGCTGTGAAGCCTTAAGGGTACTTGAATCTTCCCAAACCCCAGGCTGTTAGTTGAGGCTTCCTTGTCTTCTCCTTCCTTCCCTGCTTCAGCACTGCTTTCTTTTCTCCAAGTGCCTGACTGCTGTCCTTGGACACTCTTTGTCCTTCAGCAGTTCCTGCAGGCTGCAGGTTTCTTGAAGATGGTAGTTTCATTCTGTCTCCAGTTTTCACTCCTAGTTTGTTTAGTGTTTGCAGAAAAAGAGACAAAAGGACTTGGCCAAATCCCAAACAAAATCAGACATGAGAAGAGCGCTTTGCTTCCAAGCTGCAGTGGTGACTCTAGGATTTTTTCTTGTGAATCACTGATACGGACTTCTGACTTTAAAGTTTGTTTACGAGCTGGCTCTGAACTGATTGCTTTTTCTTCTGTGAATCTCTAACAAGCTCTTGCTTCCTTAGCAAAAACGCAATCCTGATCAAAGTTCCCTTCTTTCTTGCTTGATAAGAGGAAAAAAAAGCCCGCCCTGACAAACCAGAGCATCCCCCGCTCTGTGCGTACTTGAGTTCTTCATTTTACAAACTCTTTTCTCATGCTCCGGTTGCATATTTGTGGGGACTTCCAGGGTGCCCTGTGTAGGAAGTCAGAACAAGGCTTGTGCAATGCTTGCACACTATTTAAATAGGTGTTGGCATATCATGGCTAACAGCAGTGACAGCAGGCTGGGGCTGGGAGGGAGGAAGAACATTTCCCATTCCCATTGAAGGAGGATCTCTGCTTCCTTCTTCATCCTTGGGCTCCTCCTGCTCTCGAGCAGTCCTTTGGTGTGCCTGGGCCCTTGGAGACTGAGCCACTGTCTCCTGAGGAGCGTTGGAATTTAATAGAAACAAAGTAAATGAAGAGTGCTTCATGGGCAATTGAAAGGTCAGCACAGATCACGCCATATGGTTTGCTGTTCTTCAAACACCCTTTTCTGGCTGCTTGTTAATCCCCAGGGAGACAAGCCACAAGTGCATTAGTTCTCTCTCCCTCTTTTCCCTGCTCCAGCCAGCACCCACAAGGCCCTGGATTGTCACTGCTGTAACCAGTTGTACACTCCCTTCTGCTGCAGATATTAATTTTTTGTTTATAGAAAAATCCATAAGGTTTGAGTTATCAAAAGCTGTGTGCACTAGTGGGAAAGACAAAATCAATGCTGAAATATTGCCTCATTTAATGGCTGCTGTAAATAGGTCTGTTATGATTCTTTAGTAGAGGTAAATTATGAAAGCACAAGAGAGGTCAGCTGAACGTACATGTTTGCAGCCCCCACCCCAGCAAGCCCATCTAGCTTACCTTGCCCTGTTAGGCATTAGCTGACAAGTTTGAGATATCTTAGTTCATGGGTTTGCCATCACTCACGTGAGAAAACAGAGAGGAGGATGGGCTCTCGCAGTGTTTTGCTCTGCTTATTGGCACTTCCTTGCTGCTGGAGGAGCTGAGCCGGTTCCCTCCTGCGGGGATGCTGCTGGTGCCAGCCGTGTCTCGTCGCTGTGCCCTTCTCTCCGGACCCTGCCGGAGCAGAGGGCACAGCCTGTCCTGCCGTGCCGGCAACCGGCTCCCAGCAGCTGCTTCGCAGGGTTTTCACTTTCCTGGGGGGCAGCACGGCCCTGGGAAAGAATTTCATCTCCCATTCCTTCTCACTTTCTCCTTTTTAAGGCATGCTTTTAGAAACATCGTTGAGGCTTATAAATGAAGCTTTTAAAAGGTTTTAAATACCTATAATTTGTAATGGTTTATTTCTATGTCATTGAATGTAATTATGTCCAGTAGAAGTTCTTTCCAGAATATATTTAGGTACTTTGGAAAACACTGGCATTTCCCCCACATTCTTGGAAAGCCAAGTATGTTACTGTCGTAACCCAGCTGTGTTTCCACCAGCAACAATAATCACTACAGATGAGAAAAAAATAGTATTCTAGGATGCCTTGCTTGAAAGTCACAAGGAATTAGGAAATCCTGCTTTGCATAGCTCCTTGAAGGTCAGACAGGCTCACTCTGCGAGTGGCATTAGTCAGTCCAATCACATGTGCAAACTCCGACGTCTGAAGGGCTCACGAAAGCTGATAAGAGTTTTCCCTGAAGTACCGCTGCAGCCAGTCGGATAGCGCCTGCATCGTCTCTGTCAATATTTAGCTCTGGGTCAATACAGCTTGATGTTTGGCTTAACAGAACTTAATATCTGCCTAATGTCAGCAAAGTTCCAGCAACTGTACCAGTGCACTGCCCGATTTCTGTGGGGAAGGGATTTCTCGGCTGAGAAGCCATAAAGTGGTGGGGCCTCCCTGCTTCTTAGATGGTGGGAAGGAGCCACAGCTCTCGTTGCTCACAGGCAAGGGCTATGTGAGTGACTCCATCTCTGATACACCCCAACCGACTGGGATGCAAGCATAGATTGGCTTACTGGGGCTGTGCTGGTAAGAGCAAGCTGAATGTCGGGGGACGTGCCTGTCACTGACACACGGGACTGATTCACTGCTGCTGTGTTGTGCATTAGCAGCAACTTCCTGAGTCAGCCTCATCTGTCGCCTTTCTGTACAAGCTGCTGGGACTCATGCAGCTCTGACAGGCACTAAAGAAGTACAGAATAGAGGTCCTCTGGTTCCCGTCAACATCTATGGAGAGGCGGTGCTGCTGGTCTTGTCTGTTTTGCTTTGTTTTCATGGGATTCCCTTTATCTCTGACCTGCAGTGATGCACTGAGGCTGATGCAAGCTCCTGGCAGCTGCAGCGAGGGCATGCATCACTGCTGCCGGCTCCGTCCTCCCCTCGAGCTTGACACCTCTCCTTCTTCCCTGCAGACTGTTTCTTTGGGCAGCAGTTAGCCAGTGAAAGTGTTTTCTTTTTATTATGCTTTTAATATTCATGACACATGCAAATTAGGAAAAAAGGTAATTGTCCCAATTAACACTAAATAGGTTTTTCTCACACATCTTGAGTAATTTGATGCTTCTGCTTATCTCATAAAAAGTTTCCTAGTGGAACTGCCTCAGACTCAGTGTTCATACAGGAACCTGCTGAGCTTCTGTAATTAAGCTGTGATTAGCCAGCTATAAATACATGGTTTTGAATACAACATTGCACTCTTAGGGCAAGCGGAGATAATAAAGTGATCAGATCAGTGAACACCTAAAGTACATCAGTAGTAGTGAGATAAAGCTTTCACCGCTAATGGGAGGTCAGCTGCAGTGGTTCAGTTCCCATGGACTCTCTCTAAGCCGTAGGTGAGTGCTGGACCGAGGCCGTTACCGCTAGAAATGATTGGCGTGCTTGCGGTCCTGATGCTCACGGCTCTCCAGGCAGGTGTTGAGGGGACCTGCCTGTGTGTGGTGTATGGAATTGCCTCCCTGCTCAGCTCTTCTGACGGAGCGGTTAACTCAACTTAAAAATGGCTTTCCATTAGGATGACCAGTTCCTGTAACAGCTGGGTGTCCCTGGCTGTGAGCGTTGACCTGTCAGGCCAGTAGGGCTCCGATGGAGCTCTTGCAGAGGGGCAGCAGCAGGCAATGCAGAAACTCCCCATCCCTGGGAACTCTGTGGGTAGGTGCCAATGCTGGGAACACGAGGGCTCAGTCTGGATGCCCGCAGCTGGTTTCCATCGCCAGATGTCTGGGAAGATCATTTCCCTCTCCCACCCTTTGTATTTAAGAGTGGTGGGAAAGTGGTGGTAAATTCACTTTGGGGGGAGGTGGCTCAGTGGGCCCCTCTTCTCCCCCTGCCCCCAGTGAGTGGGGCTCCGGAGGTGTGCGATGGGGGGTCCAACAAGCCCAATCCTCCTTTCCACCCAGAACAGAGCATGTCTCTTGGGCTTGAAACCAAGGGCCACAAGGTTGCGTTCATTCAGCCAGAGACATGATGTATCTTGTGGCCTCTGGGCCCAATTGCAGCTGTTTGTAATGTCAGGGAACTTCTCAAATGAATTACAGCTGATATTTCATCACACACATTAGTTGGCTAAAGAATAAACTGGAGGAAGCCAGGACAATTCAATGAAGAAAGCAAGCTGACAGTTCTTGAATAAATGATTCATTGTTCACTCAGCTCTGGCAGTTTAGTGCACTCGCCCGGACTCCTGAACAAAAGTTAACTTGTTTCAAACCCTGCTGCGTTTCCATTTCTCTGCTGTGACCTGACGTGACAGATGAAATGTTCATGAACACACTTATCTTTCGAATTAGAAGTTCTGTCAAATCTGATTCTGTGAACCACTCACAGAAAATTTGTATCAGCTGCTAATTTTCATCCCCTTACACCTCAAATACCATTTGTGAGCTTTCTAACTCAATCTTATTTCAGTTTTAAAAGCCCTTCAGGAAAACCAATGTAGGATTATTTGGCGAGAGGCAGTTGTCTAAAGCACTGTCAGAACAAGCACTTTCTTTTTAGCAGCCTCTTTCCTCCCTATTACAGCTCCTACCGGGGTTGTTACTAAATTGGCCCCTTTGGGCCAGGCACTAGAGAAGCAACGTGCACAAAATCCTGATGTCCCTGAGGTAGATGGGAGCTCGGTGGTTGCCTTTGGGTGTAGCTAGGTGACTCCACTCAGGCCAGTTGAAAGCAGATGCCCCTTCAACGTGTCAGAGGTTTAAATCCATGGATGGAGGCAAGGACTGATTCCCCGTGTGCAAGCCCTGAGAGGGGAGCTGCAGCTCAGAGCTAGGCTGCCATGCTGGAAAGTGTTTGCTTCATACTGGGAGAAATGTCTGCCTGCCTTTCTATGACACGTGTACCAAGCCAAGTCCCTACTGTTGAGCTGAATGCAGTTTTTAAGGGGTTGGGAAGTGTAATGGATTTTGTAGAATTTGACATGCTGTCATGGAAGTGTTCCAGCCGATGTGAATGAGGAATCAAATGGGGAAATTTGAAACTTCAGAAGATTGTGCAAGAGCAAATTGTTGCATGAAAAGGGTGCAGCACCAGGGAGGGAATGGCAGAGCCCATGCCTAGGTGGGGGGGCAGGAAATAGAGGGGTGGAAGAGAAAACAATGAAAAGATTTATGCAAGATCAGAACTGAATAATATATCCAAGCAAAGAACAAGATCCCAAACAAAATTCAGAGAAAGGAAAAGAAAGATTCAGAAAGGGGTCTACACTCTGGACTCTGGTGTGTGGGCAAATGTGGCATGTTCCACGCCAGCCCCTAAAGGTCAGTGAAAATACCTGTGAGCAATTAGATCCAAGCTGCCAGGAGGAAACTTCACCCAGAGGGTTGTGAATGCATCCCATGTCATTGCAACAATGCTTGCTTGCTGTTCTAGCCTCAGGCAGTGTTAAAATAACCACAGAGAGCAGTAGCAAGTGTTCGCTTCAGTTTGAGTTGCTTCACACAAAGAACTCTGTCCATGTACATGCTTATTCAGACTGGGAGGAAACATACAGTATAGATGGAAAACTTTCCTTTCGTTGCTATTTTCTCCATCTGTTTTCTATCTTTGCTTTGTTCGCTTGCAGTACTGCGTGGGTGCTTGTCGGAAGAAGGGCGTTCCAGAGCTGTTGCACAGCTTTCCTTGGTAAACACGATTTGATAGTCACTTCAAGTGGGGCTTTTGCAGTAATTCTCACATTTCATTCCTTTATGCTCTGCCAATCCAGCTGAGTCCTGCTGCTCCTCTTTGTCCCTCTGCTATTCCAGTCCAACCCTGCCCCCCACATGAATGCACAGAGAAGTATTTTTTCCAATTTAAAGCTGAGCAATTTTTATTTGTAGCTCTAAGTGGGTCCATTAGTGCCGGTCAGAGGAAAGCTGAAGAACATTTGGCAGATAATGGGGCCTGGGTCCATCAGAAGGTCTTGATGCGGAGCCTGCTGCACTATGTGCTGGTAAAACATCTGTGTAAATAGCTCTGCAGCTGAGGTTTCATTAGAACTGCCCATCACGACAGTCCTCTTAAGGCACTAAATACACCAGGGACTCCTCTGTGTCTACCCAAAATAGCAAGCTCTCTACTTAGCGAGCCCTGTACTAAAACTGGGGTCGTCTCATTTAAATGTTCCCAGCTGTAGGCATGACCTGAGATTCTTTGTTGTAATGTGCCGAGCTATCAAAGCCTCACTCTTCATAGTGTCTCATTAGTCTTGGAAGAGGTGAGGCTGGGGATGGCATCCAGCAGTGTCCCTGAGATGGATATATAATTTTTCAGCCACATCTGGAAAGGGGGAGATATGTAATTGGATGCAAATGGTCATCTGTCACAGTGAAGAATGTCTTTTCCAGTAGGATTTTCTTGACTAAAAAAAAAAGAGTATACCTTTGGGTGAGAGGAGATAATTCTAGTGTTTGTGGAACTGAGCAACAAAGTCAGATATAATCTCAGACCCTTTTTCCCTCTCTGTTCCAATTCTGCTCTCTTTTAGCCTTGCTAGCATACCCATACATTTTTCTGGGGCACCTCACTAGTGCCTCATGCCTGACTCTGGTTTCCCCACACATTTTGCAGCTGTGCCTGCACCCAGCTCTTCTGCTCACCCTGCTACTCTGAGCTTGTGCCTGCTGCTGGCTTGGGATGCTTCTGCACCTTGACATTTGTTCATGGCCTAATGCTCACTTCAGCTTCTAGAAACTACGTACTGTTTACTTAAGTGACTGTCAGAGGATCACAACCTTCTTTGAACCAAGAAAATGAAGCTTCCCGTGTAGTCTCTTAAAAACATTTAAAACCAAGAGAAGATGCAAAACAGACGGCAGGTGATTGAAACCTTTCTTCCTGATGCCTCTCTGCATCTCTTGCATAAGGCAGAGTAAGCTCCTCCAGGGTCTCCACCACCAGTCTGTTACAGCCTGGGCATACCATATGTCCTTTGATCTTTCAAAGGCATCAGGTCTTTGACAGTCACCCATCAGGCTGGGTTGTTTTGCTCTTGTTATTGTTCGTACTCCTGCCCTCTCCATAAAGCACTGGAGAGTCTGCCATGCAGACAGGATCCCACTTCATTGTCCATCACCAAATACTGCACGTGATGGTGGTGTGAGCCTGGGCTATGGAGAAGAGGTGTGGGGTTCCATCCCTGCTGGTTAATCAGTAGGGGACATTATTTAAGATTATCATTGCATCACTAAGATCAAGTCAGAGGATTTGCTGTTTGCTTGCTGAGATGTGGGTTGATGCCATACAGGACAAATACCAACTGAGTAGGGAGTTTTCAGACATGCAGATTTGTTTTGTGGATTGTCATCTGTTCCTTCTGTGTGCCACTTAAACTGCTTGTTGTTATGCAAATCCCGTAATGTATTTATGAGTGCTCTCCAGAGATTTCGAATGGCATCTAATCTGGTTAGTAGATCCATTCTGCAAGAGACCCGTGTAATGCATTCAGCTAAAGATGAGAGATTGGTATTTTATGCATGCGACTAGAGACAGAGCTGTTTTATCCAAGCATTACAACACGCTTACTGACCTGAAACCCATGTAACTGCCAGGAAGAAGAACAAACACACAAATAAACCTGAACAAGCATGTACTACATATTTACAGCTTCTGACAGTGTCTGCATCAGCATCACTGCAAACTGTGAACTCACCTGTTCTCGTGAATTAAGCAAGGCTGGGTTGAGTCTGTACCTGGATGAGAAACTCATAGGAACAATCAGTGGTGACTCTGTAGATGGCAGCGCTCTTCCCTTCCTGAGCACATCCATCCTGATCTCCAGAAACCTCTGGAGCCCAGCCGACAGCACAGCCCACTAAATTCTGACCCCGATACTAGTTTCCAAACTTTAGAGTGGAGTTTCTCACCAGGGAGTCACATCCGGACTGTGCTAAAGTGCTGTACACTTCTGCTTAGCATCTTTAAGCTATTTTTCTCCATTTGCATAGCTGAATTTGTTCAGACTTTCATTGCCTGAAACTGCTTATCCACAGTTACTGGTCAAGGCAATCTTGCCCTGCTATAGCCATTATTTTATGGCCCATTGCATCTTTCCTCTGCTCCCCCATTTCCCCTTGCACTCAGTTCAGCGTATTGGCTTCGGCTGCCTGCTCTTGTCTCCGCTCCACCTTTGTAGCTCTTTGCTCAGGGTTAGGTCATCCCCTGCTTCCATTTGGCTCAAGATGCTGGATTTAGTTGGTTACTTGTTTGATTTGCAAACTATAACATAGAGTTTTTCCTGGTACTGCGCCTCATGGTTGACGAGAGCTTGGTGTAAACAGCTATAAAGTAATTTCATTGTTTTCCTCTGAATCCTCTGTTCAAACCTGCCCTGGACAGGACGATGCCCATGATGCCTGCGGAAGCGCTGGGGCTGCCAGTGTCGTGCCCGTGTGCCGTGGCCAGGCTCCTTTCTGGCATCCTCCTGTCTGTCTGCTGCCTTCTTAGGTTGTGGGATGTCCAATAGGAAACACGTGTTTTTATTCTGTGTTTGATTAATATAGTTATTTTCTTGCAAATAAGTGTTTATACTTTACAGGCTGAACTTAAGAACTACATGTATCCTCTTGGAATGTTCCACTGCAAAAGCTTATTTCTAGCCAAAATGAAAAATGACAACACAGACTTTTTGATCAAATGGCACATTTAGTTTCTGTTAGTCGATACAAATTTTTCTGATTTTTTTTTAATGCTGCATTAGAATTAGATTGAGGAAAATTAACTCAAAAGTATCTTATTGAAATAAAAAATGTTAATTTAAAAAGGCTGTGTTTTGACTCTAAAAATAAATTTAAAAGGCAAATGTCTTCAACAAAGCAGCACAAGTGTTTGCATAATTTTGATATACATGAAACACTTTATCAAATTAATCTTCCATTTGAAGATTATAAATATCATAAAATTCATAATCATAATTTCCCCCCAGTCATCATATATTCTAGAAAGGCAGAGTTTGGCGTAGTTTGTGGCTCCTGCTTCCATGTGGCTCCGGGCTGGCTCCCCCGCCTGCTGTGGCCACGGGAGCACTCTGCTGTGGGGGCACAGGGCGAGCCACAGCATGGCTTGGAGAAAGCACAGAAGGGGCAGAGACCCCCCGCTTCCCCACAACATCTTCCTTCCCTTCCCTGTACTCTGATCCGTGTCCCGCTTAGCCCAGAATTGGCCCACAGGCCACTCTAATGTTCCTTGTCAGATGACAGATTTCAGGAGAGCATTAGTAATTAGGAACTCCACTCTCATCAAGGAAAATAATTAGTGAGAATGCATGCAGTTTACAAAAGCAGTTCAATTAAAGAGAATAACAAGCTTTTTACAGCAACAAAGGAAGGACTAAGTAGACCTCAGTGAGTAAATAAAGCTGTAATCAGTGTGATTAATTTAAAATCTCATGAAGGCATGAATTGGATTGATATTCCAAAAGTTTAATGTGTCTCATGGGATCTCAAAAGAAATCATTCCACATTTTAGAGAGAATATGAGGCCTCATTAATTGTGAAAACAAGAAAAAGTAAAAAACTGACAAATGTTATTTTGCTATAAATTTCTTTGGAAACACAGATTTTGACTAGTGTTTTCTTCATGAGGCTCATACAAAAACCTGTCTACGTTGCCTGGATAAAAGGAAATTAAAGAAAGGTTTAGAAATGGATTGGCTGGCATTTTAACCAAGATCCTTAAAACCTCATTCATCCGAGGACAGCTGGGAAGCAGCTTCAATGGGGAGGGATTTTTGTCGCAGGTAAGGCTGAGGAAATGGTATTTGATGGCAGAAAAGGAGCTATACAAAATGGCATTGTATTGCCACATGGGAGAACAGGTGGAGATTCATGGGTAGAAAGGAGCGTGCAGCCTGCAGAAAGGCATCCGTGGGAACCGAAGGAGCTGGGGCTCCTTGTCTGCATGGTCCTGGAGCAGGGGCTGCACGCCACCAGCTTCACCTCCAGCCCGTAGTTGGAGGCATCAGGAGAAGGAAGGGGAAGGTGCTGGTGACCCTCCTGCACGAGACAGTGCCACACTGACCTCTGGGACACTCCGCAGTGACAGCAATTTGGTCACCTTCTCCTCTGCCCAGCTCACAGACTGAGACAAAGATGGAATAAAACTGGTGCTTGCTTCACTGCCTTTTTTTTTTCTTTTTTTCTTTTTTTCTTTTTTCCCTGGCAGTATTGTTGGGACTCACTAGTGCTGTTTGTGTTGCTCAAGAAATCAGTGCTACTGGTATTGCTGCTACTGGTATTGCTTCTCCTACATCTGAAATCTGGCTTTCCTCCATAGTTAATTTTGGGATACAACAAACCCTAAATAGCTGGACAAGAACTTGGACTGTAAATTGTAACCAGCTTTAATTTAGTTCATTTCCCACAGGTGACGGATGGCTTTATGGCGCTTTACAACACTTCATAATAATTTAAAGCAAATATTTAGTACATCTATAAAATCTCTTTCACAGTGTACTGGGAAAGGAAAGCAGTATAAATATTCTTCTGGCTTTTGGTTGGGTTACAAACTGTTGGCAGGTCAACTAAAAAATAAGTTGTTCCTGGCGGTAGAGGACAGGGTGCTGGGTTCCAGCAGGCACTATCGTGTGAATGGGGTGCTTCGGGGCAATGCGGAGCAGCAGAGGGGACGCAGCCCTTTGTGTACCCAGGGTTGGAGTGTGTTTTCCCTAGTCCTGATGGACGTCTGTGCAGGGGATGTGTCCTGCAGAGGCAGATTTCAATGTAAATTTGTGGTGTGTATTCAAATGGCACCCCGAGATATGCATAGGAGGTATTTGCTGTGGGATTTCTCTTTTGTGTTAAATTGCCAAACACGCATTCGGTGCTGATGAGTATAAAGCATCACAGGGGAAGAACAGGCTGTTACACAATGGTCCCTCTGTCCCATTGCCTCCTGCCAGGCAGGCACAAGTCTTCCTCTCAAACACCTTCTACAGAACTGGGCATTTCTGTAACCGGAGCTTTACATGACAGAGGCCCAACTGCCTGTAAAGATAAGGCTGTAAGAAATTACTTGAAACGGCTTGAAACAGCCGTTCAGTTCTTGGGGAGGCTGTTCTTTCCAAGTTAATCCCAACCCGCACCTCAGTCTTTACCACTTCATCCTTAAATTCTCTACCGATTCCTCTCCCTCTATTTCTTGGCATAAAAATGCCCCATTTCCTTCTAAACCCAGGTGTATTTGCTGCTTTGGGACCTTAAGAGGGGCCTTCCCTGCAGGTTTGCTTTGTTTTAGTGAAAAGAAAAAGAATGACCAAATCCGGAACGGCATCTGTACCAGGAGTGTGTCGAGGTCTCCATCTTCAGAGGGTCTTCACTGTGCTCCTCATTACTGAACCTCTTTGCTTACAGGGAACCTTTGTTTATGGGGATTTCTAAATTTTCTCTAATTAGATCCAGACAGGCTTAATGCTAACATCTGTCTTTGAGGCTAGGAAACTTCTTGATAATGTTTCAGTCTAGAAACGTCATATCTATCCTAAGACAGACAATTCTTGGGTCTGCTTTTGCTGCAGAACACAAGGATTTAGTAACTTATTTTGATTAGTATTTTTCTTTCTCATTTTTCTAGTGTTTCCAATATGCTCAACTTTTCTATGTGGCATTTTTCAGTGGAAAAAGAAAAATCATTTGAGTGTTTTCAAATTGATGACTTACATGGCGATTATCACTGAATAAGTACCTCTGATTACTGTATCTTTCACTTTAGACAAGGCAATGCATTGCAGAGAGGTTCTGAGCAGTTATGTGCACAAATACAACAGCTCACTCCGTTCCCCTCCTCTCGCAGAGCAGCGAAACCTTGGCATGCATCCAGCGAGTCAGCTAGGCAAAACCTCCTTCTTGGAAATACAACTTGGTTTCTTCTAATTCAATTATGTTTCTCAGGGTCTCCTCTTGCTAAATGTGGTAAAACTGTGTCTTAGCGGAAGAAAACAAATACTCCAGCGCTGTATGCTGTATATCAGTCTGTTGTGGCACCCCAGAGAGAGATATGGTATTTAGAGCAGACATCTGAACAGGTAGAAACAAAATATACCCTAATTAAAAATACAGCTGGATAAAGAGAGTTCTGATGTGGTTCTGGCAGCCACCGGAGACACGGCAAACTGAAATCTGGTGGGTAGGCAGTTGCGTGAGCAGAGTGTAGACAGATGCAGAAGTGATGGTACATGACAGGGCTTGTGTCAGTGCCCGCTGGAGACACTCCAGTCCTCTTCTGGTGAGACAAAGGTCGCTCTCCAGGCGGGAAACCTCATAAAAACTTGCAGAAGAAGCATAACTCTAAATTGTAATTCTAAAATGTATGAAGTTTTTACCTTGTTAGTGTTGCCTGGACTGGACGTGGCTCTTGAAAACACCCTGCCCACGCAATCCCAGGTCGTCCTCGGTTGGATACAAGTACATGGCATTTACCAAGAAACTGTGTTAGGCTTTGTAGACGTCCAGCAAGACATGTTATGAGGACACTTCTACTAGCTCTGGCCCTGCCGTGGGCAGTGTCTCCCCAGCTGGGCTCCTCGGTGAGCTGGTGTTAACCCATGCTCACCCACACCGCAGTGCTCGTGCTCACCCGGTGCTCCTGAACACACGCCAAACCCTCACACTTCGCCACGGATAGCAAGGAGCTTCTGCTGCTCTTCCACTCATGGGATGGCCAGAGATGAAACAGGTTGTAACTGACTCCCATCAGATACTGAAGCAGCTTGAGAGGGAATTTCAGTTTGCACTCATTCGGATTTTGGATTGTTTTTCCCCCAACTCCTGACAGTATTATGAATGATTTTTCAAATTTAAGCTTACTGTTTATGTGAACCTTGCCTGTGAACTCTGCAGTAGCTTGTATCATAATGTGAAGGGTAGCACGAAAATAACTTTTCCATAAATAAGTGCTGAACACCGCGGAGCACCTGCAGCATGAATGAAAAATCAGAGGCGATAGGGCTATTTCAGCAAGTTCAAATTCCAGCCAACCTCTTTGCAGCAGAGGAAAATGCTGTATCTATACTTCCCCATACTGTTCATTTGGACTGGAGAAGGATCAGTGTTTGCATTATGTTCTCCAAGTTTTGATAACCTTATTTCCCCTGAGGGAGTTTTCAGGCAGGATAATGTATAGCCCGTTGTTCTATGTTCCGAATTCCATTTGCGAGAGATCAGTATTTTATTGCCAGACCAGCATTTAAAAATTGCTCTCTATTTTCTTAGCTTTGTGGGAATTTACGGCCCCCAGAGTGGAAAGAAAAGGATTTTTTGATAAGACGTAGGCTTGATTTTTATTTATTAGTTTTGATGGGAATCTTTACTCCACAGATTAATCTTGCTAGTTACAAAAAGTAGTTACTGAAAATGCCCGACTCTTTCCTGCAGAGGTGACGTAGCTGAAGCTTGCGGCATGTGGCCCGGTTCCCCAGGCACAGAAAGGCTTTTCTCGAGTTGCAGGCACACGTCTTCAGAAACGCCTGGTGATTTGAGTGCCCAGCCACCAGCATTGTGAGGCAGGCAGTTCCAAAGGCAAGTGCTCAGCTTTTCCTAAAAATAGACCTCTTTGAGGCGTTTCAAGTTTCTTCCTTTATTCCTCTCTTCATGCCATCCTTTAGCAGTCACTGGGGCCAGCCACGTATTATACGCTAATACCTCCCTGTAGGCTGCCTTTTGATTGACAATACGGTGCCTTCAGATCCCTGCTGCACCTTTCTGCTCATTCATGCCATCCAGTCAGTCCCTGCCGAGGTGGCTGTTCATAGAGAAGCAGCCAGATGATGTGCCCCTGAAGCTGGAATTACTCCTCCTCCTCCTCGCATCCCTGACTGCTGCCTTTGCCCTGGCCGTGCTCCTTGCCCTGACGTGCTCTTGTGACTTTAACTGCGAGCTGCTCCGTGTAACGTGCGATTTCAAAGGGCCAGCAGTCTCTGGGAGTTTGCATCCATACCTCGGCGAGGTCGGGGAGCCCGAATGTGTGAGCAGGCACGGTCCAGCCTGGTCCAGCACGTTCTGGGTGCCTGCTGCGGGTCAGGGCTGTACTGGGGAGCTGTCTGTGTGCTCCCCGTGGCCGCCGGCCACCTCCCTGCTGGGCTCTACCTGCGTCTACTCGCCCACTGGTTTGCCACTTGTTCTTTATTTACCGAAGTAGCTATCAAAATGTCTCCTGTTTGCTGGTCTCCTGAAGGATGGAGGCTTTGATGCAGATCGTAGAAATTATTCTTGGGATAGCGGTTTGGGCTGTGTGCCACTCCAACACAGCTGTGGTCTGAGATCCTTTAAATGCATGGGTTCCTTCCTTGAAGCATTAACAGAGAAACTCACTAATTGCTAATTGCTGCTAATTAATCCCGTGTATGGTTTATCATGTTTATGAGCAGATGAAGTATAACTTTCTTCCCCTCCTCGACAACTTGAGAACATTTAAGCCTTTTGTGTGGCTTGTTGTATCGTCGCATTTCAAACCCCACGGTTCCTGAAATACTTAGTAATTAGCTTATATCCCTGCGATATTTGATAACTCTGTGGGATTTTTTTTCTACTCCTGTATTACTCCATGCATTTTCATGTCGTATGGCAAATTAATTCCATTTTAATTTCTAGATTTTTCTCTGAACACTTTCAGAATCATGGTCCCTATAAGGCTGGTGTCTGTGGTGTCTCTGCTCACCTGGGGTGACGCTTCCTTGTCTGTGCACATGAGCGTGCTTGTGCAAGCTCCCAAGCGGCTTTCTGGTGAGCGTGAAGCTGCCACCGCAACCTGCTCCACCGTCCAGCATGCAAGGAGGACTGGCAGGTGGTGGTCAACTACTCCACATTGCACTGTAGGAGTTCCCAGGCTTTCAAGGTCCCTGAGACTACCCTGGCTTTTTCTGTGCTGAGAACTGGGTCGGCTCCCTAGCAGACTACAGCCATATCATGTTAGCCGACAGTTGTAGACTGTACCGTTTGTTGCTGTTAATTGTACATCTTTGCCTGGAGGTGTCTCTGCTCATCTTTGTAGCTAATTCCAAGCAGAATCTCTTTTACACTCTGAAAAGATTGGATAAAATAAAGCTAACCAGAGTTTTGTGCCTGCTTGTGCACATCTGTGCTGTGGCTGGGAAAGAACTGCTGGTGCCAGGAATCTGATGAGTAAAAGCCTCTTCCGAGTCCAGACGTCAGCGTTGGTGGTACAGTTAGATTTTTGGAGCTCCTGAAACAAAGCTGAGTTCTGAGGTCATCTTATTGTTAGTAAATAGAGGGTATACATGTTATTTTCTTTAGCATTTTATGACCTTAACTTGCTGCCTGCTTGCAAGGAAAAAAAGCTTTTAAGAAGTCTTTTAGTCCAGCCCTCCTCCCCCAAAAGCTCTGCTCTTCTAAATCAGCCATGGAATAGCAGCACTGGCTCTGTAAATGTCATCACACTTGTTGCTTCTTGATAGCAACACTAGATAAATGGATCTTCCCTTCCCTCCAGGGGTAATGACAGTTTAAAAATGCCCTGTCCTGCCTCCACTTCCTTCATTTGGCAGATTTTTGGTAGTTTATATAATTTGGCAGTGATCCTCTGTCTAAACCATGTCCAACATTTCATGCAATAAACTTAATGGACTTTTCCATCTTTGAACAGCTGAATTCTTTCTGAGCAGCTGCTCTGGGTTATTGATGGCCTAATTAGAGTGCTGCCTTAGGCCTGCCACCAGCCTGGGAAAGACTTTTTTTACATATTCCAGTGTATAACAGAACAAAGCGTTTTCAAATGATCTTGCTTAAAAGATGGGAGCACCTATGGTTTGGACTGCAACAGCGCAGACGTGGAACCTGGGAGAACAAAATGGCGAGTGCAGGGAAAGCCATTGCAACAGCTGGCAGGCACGGTCCTGACTTCTGCAAGGGGAGCATGTCGAGACATTGGCTAGCCTGGCAGAAATACTTCCGAATGGCTTCATGCAAAATTTTTGTCTTTTTGGGGTGAGGGACTGCATGGAGAGGCCGAGGTCCATGGGTCCCTGCAGCCCTGGCAGGGCAAGTGGCATTTCTCTTACTACTATGTTTTGAGAAAAACTAAATAATTTTAGATTGTTTTTAAATTTTCATTGGAGGCTTTGTAATGAAAATTATTCCCCCCCCCCCCCGAAAAACAGTAACATTGCCCTTTCCACCCAGCTTTGTTGTTTACTTCATCAATCATCCTTGCTTCGTAGCTCATTTGAAAGGAGTGCCATGACAGCTTTCTTGGGTGTGAAACTTGAAATTGCAGTTCTCATGCTTGCATGCAGAAGTCCATCGGTGAGTTAGTCCAGACTCTCTCATCAGACCTTGATTCTGAGGGGAATAAAAATTGCAGCTTTATTTTCTGGGACCATTCTGCAGCATCTACCTCAATCGCACTGCGTTAGAAAACATTCGGGGTTGTAAATTTGTTTACCAGACCTTTCTAGCTATCAGCATCTACTGGAAAAAAGCCTAAAGGGAGTAAGAACAAATTCAGAAGGTTTCCAAATCTCGTATTTAACATGGTCATTTAAATAGATCTTAGGTCCAAGTTGGAGCACTCGGACCTCACTGAACAGGCCTGCCTTTTGCAGATGAGGCTGAAAGAGATGAGGGGAGAGAAAAAGCCTCACTCAATTAGTCTGGAAGGGCCAGGTCCTCTGAGAAGCCGTTTGGAGTGCAGTCTTTAAGATAATCGTGGGTTTGTGTTTGCGTAAGTGGGTGCCAGAGGGCTGCTCTTTCCAAACTGCTTTTAAACCCAACACGCCGATGGTGTGCACTGTAAATCCTGTTAGAAATAAATAAATAAAACCACCAACAAGCGATTCAGCCCTCAGAATCTCAGACGGTTTTGTTTGTGTTATTTTCATTTGCCTGGGTAATCGAATTTGTTGGAATTAGGGGTTTGTCTGGATAATAACATTTTCTAACCCTCCGGAACAGAAGAGGGCTGTGGTGAATACCAATGTACAGAATGCTGTATTGATTGGAATAAACTGGCCCTAGATAGCATCAATTACCCGCTTCTGATGGATGTTTGCTTGCTGGCTGCCAGGTTTGGATTGCACAGTATTAGCCGCCATTTCTGTCTGCTAGAAACGCTCTAAAGAAAATGTACCTCCACCTTTGCTGGGGATGTCTGGCACGTGGAGGAGACCTGTAGCACTGGCGGATGCTGGGGAAGCGGGTACCCTGGCATCCCTGCTACAGCAAGCGGTAAGCGTCTGCATTGGCAGCCTGTCAAACCACGTCGTGATTACAGTGTTCAGCCTGAATGTCTGTGGCCAGTCTACTTAGCTAATTGCCTCTTTTCTAATGTTCTTTCGTGATTACTAAAGTCAGACACTGCCGGATGTTTGGTGACAGAAACAAGGGCACCTGTAATGGCTTGCAAAGCACCTTAAAGGCTGTTCCCCTGCTGGTTGTTCAGGGTGAGGCTGGGGAGACAGATGTCAAGTAGTGGCCATAGCTTGTAAATACGAGTGTAGGTGATAGCCAAGCCATATCGTACATGAGCCAGATCCTGCCCTGTTGATGGTTAAGGATCTATAACATAGATCATTTGTGTTCTTGTATAGCTCTGTGTGGAGGAAAAACTGCAGCAGTTACATCTAATTTTTCCAGTTTTCCAAGGGTTGTTCAGCCCAGAAGCAGCTTGGGTGATGAGCTCTTGTGCTTTAGCCCTGCCAGCCCCACACGCGCAGGCGACCCTGCTTATGTTCATGCTGATTTCCAGCCAGGAGGGGAGCAGGGTCTCTCTGGTGGCCATGGCCCCTTGCCCCAGCAGTGCAGCCATGGGGACTCCCCACGGGCTCACTCTGTGGGCTTGGGAGTCTCTCCCCATCCAGCAGCAGCCAGGGACAGCTGATCCTGGCAGGCTCGGAGCCTTCAAGGAGGTTTGGGGTTAGAGATAAAGTGTGTTTTGTGCTGTGGAAACACCAGGGCAGCAAGGCAAACGGGAAATTTAGACGTGTGTGTATAAGCAAGCTATGAAGCTAGAAATGCGAGCAGGGCTTTGGGGTGTGATTATATTGCAGTGCATCAAGAGGACGAGAATTCATGCTAAAAGACAAATTATTCCAATTGTATTACCTATTGTAGCTGAGTGATCCTCTGCAGGATAGATTGGGATTAGCATTGTAGGAACAACCTGCTGCTTAACACCCAGATACTCAAGCCTCTCTAATGCTTCTGTGAACTAAAGGAGTCCTCCCGTGCCATGCTCTGTTCCTGTCTGAGCAGACAAGAGTGGCAAAGCCATTAGCTTGGAGCATATTCATTAATGTGGCATAAGCAGCTAAAGAAGATGTATTTATGCTCCTTCATTTGCAATTGATAATCTCAAGAGTGAGAGGCTGGTAATAAATTTTCTCACTGAGACTTCTATCCCTCTGCAGCCCACGCTGCAGAAGGGAATAGACAGCTCATTTACATAAGATAATGAAACTGCAGCAAAATAGTAAAATTGCAAATCAACTTTGTTTTAATAATGACAGATGCTTCTTAAACATTTTAATTATGTCTCTCAGAGCAGTTTTAGCTAGGCCACAAAAAGGGAGAGCAATATTGCTGAAATACTTGGAATAAACCCCATTCCCTTTCCACAACTTGAAGTCTCCTCCAAACCAAAACTTTTCTCCTTTGTTCAAATGCTTTTCTGGCTCAGGGCATGCCTGTTACGGGTCCTGAGAGAGGACAGAGGAGTCCTCACAGGCAGATAACCCCCCCAGAGGTGGGATGACATGGGTTGCAGGCACTGAGATCCCAGACACTGACCTGGCCATCACTGGGTAGGTGGCACAGCATTTGTTCCAGCTCTGAGCAAGAGCAGGAGGGACAACAGCCCGGGCAGGTGTGTGTGGACTGCAGACACCGGAGCACTGGGGGACTGTGGCTTCTTGTGCTGTCCTGCTTGAATTTTCAGAGGCCGCTGGGAGCAGCCGGGCTCTCCCATGTGTTTGCTGCTTGCTGCAGTCCCAGAGGGGCGAGTGCCCTGGTCCTGCTTCCCAGCCCTGCAGGCTCTCACTGCAGGAGAGCGAACCATGGGGATACCCCTGTGGGCTGGTTCCCCACGGCACCCACAGCCCCTCCGCTCCCCGGCACTGAGGAGCACAGGGGGCTGCCACTGACTCTGTAAAAATGGTGCAAATCTCCATGGTTAATGATACCTGCAATAACAACAGTGTTAGCAGCAGCCTAAACTTCCCTGAGCAAAATTCGCTGTCAAAGTGTAGCAGACACTTTGCTATAAAGAAGCAGCGAATGGTGCGTCCAACAAAGCATAGGGAGAAAGATAAACACATTAATGGAGAAAGAGCCATAATGTGAATAAACAGCATGCATGTAGAAAATAGAAAGAAATTCTGGGCAGCAGGGGAGGATGAAAATAAGCTAACTAGTGCTGAAGGGTAAAAAGCCCTAAAAGGATGGGATGGTCTGTGTCTGATACCTTTCTGCAGCACACTTTCAGTCTTTTCTGCAATGATTCATCTAACCCTGTACTCTGCCATGTGTCCCCTTTCTTCCCGTAATGATCCCCCTTTGCCTTCTGCTGGAGATGGTGTTCTGGTTCCGCCTGCTTCCCTTTAATGCCCACAAAAAGAAGCCACTCCAGTCCTGGTCCTCCTTTCAGCCAGTGCAGAGTATCTTTGGGGTTGTGAAGTATTGGCTGTATCACAGTCACTTTGCTAATCTACGAAAACCATTTCAAGGCGCATTATATACAGAGCCCATATGTTACTTCAGTGCTGCCAAAACAGTTCTTGTTTACTGAGATCATGCTTTCAGTCGGTGTTCGGAGTGTACTAAATAGCACCATTGATACTACTTAAAATAAAAGGTGTCGGCACCCTGTCTGCCCCAGCAAATTGCTCAGCACTTCCAGCTCTGGAAATGTCCCTGTGCACTAACGCCTCCAGCTGAGCTGCTCCCGCTCGCTCAGTCTGGCAGCAGGGCCTGATTCTGCCCCAGTCCTGACCCGTCCTTGGTGCTCTCCCGCGTTGTAAAGACCATCCCTGTGCGCTCCCCCGTCTCCCTCTGAACGAGAGTTCTCAGGCACCACGGGGGGTGCGCCAGGCAACAGCAGTGTTAGGAAAGTGGCTCTCAGGTTGGGGCAAGGTGTTGCACTTCTTTATTGTCTTAATGATTTTAATGTCTGCAAATGCAGAGAAAAGCCAAAGCCGTATGTCCATAGCTGCTGATGCTGCAAACGTGCGGCAGAAGAGCAGCTTCTGCTGGGGTGTGAAGAGCAGGCACAGAGCCTGTCTGTCACTGGGCCCAGCGGGGAGTGCAGTTGCATTCCCAGGACGTCCCAGTGCTGTCCTGGTCTGCTGTCCTGGGGCTGATGTGACCCTCAACCCACCCTTCTGCAGACAGAGCCGGACTCCTGCTCTCCTCCCCTTCCTTGCTCCTCTGGGTAGGACACGTCTTTCAGTTTTCTGGTGTCTTCTGCTTTGTTTCTTTTCCTCTGTTTACCTGAGCTCCTGTGAGATGCACAGCTCTCCAAGCCACAATCCCAGATTTTTCTAGTTGAAAGCAGAACGTTACTGTACAACGCTGGCCCCATGGCTGGTTTGATATTTCAGTTCCTGGCTGAAAGTATCAGATGCAGATGTTGCACAGAAATTCTTGAAGGCAAGGGTCACCAAATTCTTCCAAATGTCACAAGCAGGTTCGGATTCAGGCTGAGTGTCCAGCAAAGGCTCAGGGCAGGTTTACGTTTTGTGCTGGCTGCTTTGCCGTGAGCTGGCGAGCTCACTTCTCTGCTGGGTTTCATCTCTCATTGACATTACCCTCTGGTTCCAGCCTGCCCCGTTCCCACGTTGTTCCTCCTGGAAGGGGGGGTGGATAGTGGAGGGGTCTCTGGAGGATGCTCCGTCGCTCCCTGCTGACTTCCCCCGTGGTGCAAGTCGCTGCAGTTTCTCATATGTGGAGAAAGAGATGGAGGTGGTGCGAGCCGTGCTCACCCCTGGCATGCTCAGCAAGCTCGCTAGGGACGATGATAATGCCACTTCTGAAAATCGCATCAGGATCCTGAAAGGCTCTCGATGCCTGAAAGGCAACGGCTTTTTCAAGTGGAAAGTTATTTTATTATATGTAGTCACAGCTCCCTGTTTCCATGGTTGTTATGGGCCTGTACATTAACGATGCACACGCAATTCTTCTGACATGCAATGACCGGCTCTCGGTCTGCTAAACCCACCACACAGTGCATTAGAGGAGAAGCTGGATTCCTGCTGCCCTCGTTCTCTCTATTCCATCCCCAGATTTTTGTTAAGGAAATCAGGTGTATTTTGCTTATGAAAACATTTAGGTTCAAACTTGCCTGAGTCCTTCCTGAGTGACAAAGTTTTGGGTTGGTTTGAGGGAGTAGGAGAGAGTTGGTGTTTGTAGCTGCCGGGTAGAGAGCAAGAGTGCAAGGGAGGAGTTGTGGTGGTTCACGTCATCTGTCCTTCCCTGCGAGCAGGCACAGGGATGCGTCAGAGCTCTGACACCCAGGGTCAGGAAAACACCTGCTTGCAGATGTACATACCGCTTTAAAATGAGATTTTGCTGAAAGAAATACAGGTTAAAAATTGTTCTCTCTGCTGAGCTGAAAATCTAAATTGTCTAAAGGTGCCTGGATGGAACAGGGAGGTGGGAGAATGGGCAGAGATGCTTCTCTCACCATTTCCTGATTTTCTCCCTCTTTTGCCCAGAGGGACTAATTGGTGCTCAAAGGGAACCAATCTCCTTTTTTACCAGTGAAATCTGTTGTCTGATTAATTATTCATTTGTAGCATGATTGGCAGCTTTGAGGTGATGGGTTCACAGTCAGTAAAGGGTGATCTGTTGACTGACAAGGTTAATTGCTGCCTCACGTTATTGGTGATAACGATTTATGTTGACAATTCCTCGTATTTCTAGTGCAGACGGAGGTTTGCCGTGCAGGGTCAGCCAGCGCTGCCCTGTCCTGCCCTGTGCTTTCCTCGGCAGACGGGAGCAGCCGTTCCCTCGCTGCAATGCTTGGCACGTGGGGAGGGAATTCATCCCCAGAAGCAGGTCTCACATGCTAAGCAATGTAGAAGCAGCTTTGTAAAGGCATCATTTGCTTTTACCTTTTTTTCCCCTTTTTCTTTTTGACATGTTCTCTGCATATTGATCGGGGTTCAGAATATGAAAGCGAGACTCGGCTCTGCTCTGGAAGTCCCTCATCGGCAGGAGCGTCAAAGCTGCGGTTTTCCAGGGGGCCCGGGTGAATAGAGATGAGAAAGATTTATGAGGGTGACCCTTAAAAGTAATTAAAATGGGAAGGAACTGTCTTTAAATCTCAGTGTACAGGAAATGGCAACTTCTGGGGGTTATTTAATCAATGCACAACCACAGTGCCTAAAATGCCACCCTTCCACCCCAAACACATTTCCAGGGCCTCTTGCAGAAGAGGGCTTTGGGGAGTGAGGCTCATCGTGCTGCAGGAGCCCGGAGCTGGGCTAGCTGTCCCTGGGGCTGGTCCCCTGCTTTTAGAGTTTATTGTAGCCTCGAACGGTACAGCCCCGATCGCTCTCATTGCTCCCGTCCCAGAAACCGCAGACATTTTCTCCCTGCCTCAATATAATAAAGTAGAGTCATAAAGATTTCAGACTAATAAACATTGGCCTTTAGGGTGCTTTCAGCTTTTATCAGGCTAATAAGATTTTTGACTTACATCGAAAGGGAAAGCAAGTAAACAGAGGTTTTATGAACCTTGAAGCCCGCTGGGGACCTGCGGTCTTGTCGGAGGGGCTCGGGCTCAGGCACCTTTTTGTAATGAAAAGCACACGCAGCCTCCGGGCGACCCACGTTGGGAGAGCGTTTCTGCAGATGGCTCTTCGTGGAGTGTCTGGACTTAACTATTTGTCTGATATCAAACTTTCCGCAGGTATATGCGGACAGGGAGAGTTACGCTGTCTGAGCCTCATCGTCTCTCTTGCCTCCCCCCGACCGAAGGTGAAGCGAATGGGGATCTTTCCTTCCTCCCCATGGCTTGTGGTCAAGCCCATCATCACCAGTCCTAAACACACACAAATCCCCTCTGGCAAGCAGCTGTAGCAGCTCTTCTAAGATGTTTGGGTTTAGTTGTGAATTGGTTTTTTTATCACTGGCTTTTTATGGCTGATTATCAGGAGAGATGGAGGATGTCATTAAACAGCTTGGGTTTAGGTATAAAATTTCAACAAGGAAGAAGGGAGTTGTTCAGTATAAACAGGCATAAACTTCATTATTTTCTAGAAATTATTTTTTATTTAAAATTTAAAACCATATTACTTCATACAGCAAACTGTGCACTTTGATATATCACAGTGTCTTAAAAAGGAAAATAATCAGAATTTTTTCTTTTTTTTTTTTTTGGAAATTTTATTTACATCAGCCTAGAATGATCAGCAAGTAACACAGTTACTATGAAACCAAAATTGTTACAAAATGTTTACAAAAAACTATATTCATAGAAATTCTGCATGTCCACAAAGGAAAATCCCCTGAATGTCACGGAGACCATTTTTTTCCTTTTTTTCCACTCTTTTCTGTTTTTTTTTCCTTTTTCTTTTTTTTTTTTGTCTTTTTTTGAGAAACATGTCAAAGTAAGGTACAGACAGCAGAGGGCTCGTGAAGCCAATGCCCAGGAATGCTCCTGCCCGGCCAGCCCCACGCCACCCTGGTGATACCCACGCAAGGACATGCTGTCACACCCCACAGTCGCTGGGTGCTGGGGCTCGGGGTCTCCACGCAGTCTGGCCACACGTGGCTTGGGTTAGTGAGCACTGGGTGACTGCTGCCACCGCTGCCACCAGCTGCCAGGATCTATGGGGTCCCTTTGCGGCAACCTGCCCAAAGACCACCCGTGCCGGCACCCGGCCCAACCGCGCTCCACAGGAGCACCCACCCAGAGGGGAGCAGTGGCTGCCCAGAGCTGGAGCTGGTTCCCCTTTGCATATTCCGTCTCTTTGTGAGTCTGTTGTCTTGACATCGTACCCAACACACACCGTTGGGTAACTCCGAACAGAAAAGCAACCCCAAACAAAGCTACCCGCTGTGCCCCTGCTCTGTGTCACAGGAGAGCTGGAAGGAAAAAGCAAGTGATAAGGGGACAGTGAGCTGAGGTGACAACAGTTTAGGTACAGTTTAATAGCCCAAACCTGTTTTTTCTTTATTTCCTCCTCACTTTTTCAGTCCCTCTGCCTACCAAGCGCAGAAAGGAACTGATTTAAACGAAGTTGGAAGTCGGATGATTTCTAAGACATGAGTCGCTGACAGTCACAAACAGGTCACAGAATACCTCACAGAAGGCTTTGAGGCTTTGTCATCAGGTCTGCCCCTTCTGAAGTCTCCGAACGCATCGCTGCGAAGCGTCAGGCTCATTGCTTCTCCTCTGCGATTAAACACCGCATGGCTTACAGGCTCCTGCGCTCCCCCCAGGACGAAGGCAAGGAGCACGCAGGGTAAATGGGAACGACAGGAGAGACTCCAGTCTCTGCTAAGCAGCGTAGCAGCAGGCTGAATCAACGCTCCTTCGGGGTGGAGCTGCCCCTGGTTTAGAGCAGGAGGGCTGAGGTCTGAAACCATCTCACCTCCCCTCAGTTCACAGTGAGCAGGAGCCAGCAGGGAAGGGGGGAGCCGGCGGTCCCTGCCAGGCTGGGGTCCCAGGCAGCTGCCCAGCTCCTACGGTGTTTTGAGCAGTGCAGAACGTTTCCTCGTTGTCAAATGTTTTAATGATCAAGATTTAACCGTAAAACGATAAGGTAGATGCTATTTCACGGTCAGTGCAGAGAGGGAATGGAAAAGGTTGATCTGCAGGGTTTGGTCTTGCTGGCGGATAGCACCAGTAGTTCCAGATGCTCACCTGTCACTCTGGGACGTTTGTGAGTAAAATCAAATCAAACTGGTGTCAAAGATGAATAAATGGGGTTTATGGTATTAGTAATATTTATTTATTTAAAAAAAAAATCTTCCAAGAAGCAAAATTAATGCTATTTTCTGTGGTGTTTTACTCTCTGGACATTTAAAGCCATTTTCAGGCTGTGTTTTGATCTCTGCCTTAATTGTAAAATTCTCTAAGAGCTTAGAAATCTGCAAAGAAAGCATAAAATCTCTGACAAGCCTAAGGATTTGCAAAGAAATACAGAAAGAATGTCATTAGGTTTAGGAAGCAGACCCATACTTCCAATCTATCTTCTGCTGTAGGTATTTGGTCAGCAAACTATTAAGAATATGATGCCCATTGAGCTGCCAGCTTTCAACCCTAATTTTTCATGGTTTCTGTGAAAATTAACATGAATTCTTTGCATATCTTTACTTGAGTCAAAATTACCTTTTTTTGTTTCGAGTCACTCTGTTGCTTCTTTACATCATGGAAAAAACAAAATAAGGACAAATTGTGTTCTGTGTTGGGGGGGGAACAGCTATCTCCCCTTGAGCTAATTTGCTAATACTGATGAGCTCCAAAGATAACCTTCCTAACTGAGCGTCAGAAAGAAACAGGTGGGAAAAAAAATCTGAAATCAGCTACAAACAGGTTTGTTCCTTTGGGCGAGGATAAACTTTCCAGAAAGGCCTTGCAGCTAGGGGAGGGCAAACTGGGTCAGTTCAGCTGCTGGTTCCTGCGGCGGCCGTGGCACCTCGCTATGCTCACGACACAGAAGGCGAAGTTTTGGGATGCAGAGCTCGGGCACTGGCTGCTCCATCGCTGTGCTGTACTGCCCTGCCTGCCCTCCAAACCAGGATCGAGGTGGTGGGTGCAGAAAGGGTTTCCAGCAGCAGCATGGTCTGTGGCAGGTCACTGTCAGCCTTAACGTGTGCAAGGGAAGGAGGTTGCTTTTTCTTCAACACCAGTGTTTAAATGAGAGCTTTTAAGAACCTTTGCAATACTCTGTGTGATGTTCTGGGTTACAATGGCCAGAGCCATTTCTATTTGTTTCATTTTGCAAATTAATCCGCAGAGTGTCTCACTGGCCACCCATGTGGTTCCCTGTGGAGGGATGCAGCTCAGTGATGTTACTTGAGTGTTACTTTAGGTCAGCAGAGGGATCTTTGGTAATTCTGACTAAATTCATCTGCAGGACCAGCCTTCTGGGTTAAGCAACCTGAAAATAAGAACACAGTTCATGGAAGATTTCTTGAAGTCATTTTAGTGTGTGTTTGCTTAAATCACATGGAGATGCTGCCTGAGGGGCTGCGCTTCACCAGGCAGAGAGGGGGGTCAGGTTTGGCTCACACAGTGCTGCTTGTCCCAGGCCAGCCCTGGCCCCACAGGCTGAGACTTCATCTTTCAGGTCTCTGACGCAATGGAGAGCATTTAGTCCTAAACCAGACATACAGTCCTCTCCTGGTCCGAGTGCGAACGCAGCAGAGCTGCTGTTCAGTGCTGCTGAATTTCATGGAAATTGGTATTGTTGGGCTCTTGGAAACGGCTCTGCTCCTGCCTCTGCCGAAGCCTGTGGACTCAGCCACTTTCCATGCTTCTTTGCAGGAGAGACTGAGCTTTGCAGGAAGAGTGAAGGAGCTGAGGACCTGGAGATCGCGGTGTCACCCTGGGCCGGGCTGGAGTTTGGCACAGGGCACGTGGGTGGTCACTCGGAGATGGCAGTAGCTCCTGTGCACACCACGCTGTCCCATCCCTAGCCAGGAGTTTGGCTCCATTCAGGCTTCCTTGCCCCCTTGTCATCAGCTGTCTTGGGTCTCCTGATGAATGTGTGTGTTGCCTTCTCCCACCACAGCCCCACGCGGACTTCCAGCTGCGGGTGGCCACGGCCAGCACAGCCGTGAGGTAAAGGGCCACCGTGAGCTGCCTCGAGAGAAGGCACAGCCTTGACCATCACGGTGCTTCACAGATACTTTTCCCTTTCCTGGACAATGTATGCTAAATGTGCTGTGTATGTCAGTGTGGAATAGATGCTCGCACAGATGGCTGCTCACGCTGCCCCTGACAGTGTTTCTTTTTATTGCCATGCTAAAGAAGCCTTGCTCGGGGGCTCCTTCTTAGCCGCCAAGGGTCAGTTTGGCTCAATTCTGTTTCGCCTCCATGTGTTTTCAGTATGTAAACATCAGACTCCTGGATGATAGTGTGTTTGGACTCCATGAGGCCTGTAGGAACTAAGCATTTAAAAAAAAGGAACAAAAAATAACAAAAACAAAACAGAAAAGCCCCAAGACCCATGTTACAGTCCGTGCTTTGAAGTTCTTCTACGCCGGTGATCGATGCAGCTGTGTTGTAAAGGCCTTGTTCTTGAAATGAACCAAACCAGGCTTTTTTTTTTTTTTTTTTGTTTTTTTTTTTTGTTTTTTAATCCTTTCTTCCCTAGTTAAGAGTGCATCCAGCCTTGTCTGCCGCAATTCCTTCCCTCCCGCCCCCCCCATTCCCATTCCCTAGGGAAACACAGGTGTCAATCCAGTGTTGCAGGTCATGTTGTCCTTCCCTGGCAGCCGTCGGTCATTGAACGTGTGCATGTTGATCACGGCGTCCGTCTTCACCATGACGGGTGGCTGGGGCTTGTGTTTGACCCGTCGCTGGCAGGTGAGCGACAGCCGGATCTCATCGGCCATGGCGCTGCAGAAGGAGCGCTGGGGAGAGCAGGGACAAAAAGCACCGTTACTCCTGGCAAAATGTTCTGCTAACCTCTCCGTGAGCAGGAGGATGCTTAAACTGGGCTCTGCAGAGGGTAAGCACGAGGTTTAGGCTGCATTTAAGGCATCAGCTGTGCTTAGTGGGACTTCAGTGATGCACGGGCGTCTGGTTGACCCCTTTCTCCTTTGGCAAGAATTGTACCTTTGACCCACTAAATCCTGCAAAAAGGCAGAGCTATAGGCAGCTGTTGGAGTGCTGGTGCTTTGTGTGATCCCTGCTGGGGGTCTGGTAGATTTATGTGCTGGGAATCAGAGGGCTATCGAATCCTGCTGGGCTTGCTAGTGGGCAGTTTTCCTTCATCTATCTAGTCCATCACGTGGGCAGCTTGCTTTGATTTCTGGTCATGCACGCAAATGCACGTTCCACTTACTGTACCATGACACCCAAGGAAGAGGGAAAAACATAAAAGCAGTCCTCGTTTCATGAGCACTAATCAGCCACTGCGGGTGGGAGGTGCTGTTTGGATAGTGTTGTGAAACGTTGATAAAATGGTATGAGGCTTCCTGGTGGACCCTGACCAGTTCCTTGAGGCTCTTTGAACAGGAGTGGGGAGAAGAGATGGAGACTTCATGCGTGTATACATTATGCCTGGAATACGCAACACGATTGCATGTGATAGTGGCGAGTGGATATAACAGCTCAGAAAGGTCCCTCCCACAGACCTCTGTCCATATTTTCATGACTTATGTGTCAGCTTGCCTAGAATTACCCTACAAATGTTTACTAGTCTAGTTACTGCAGCAGCAGATGCCCCTGATCAGAGTAGACGTGATTTGCCCTCTGACATGAGGCTGTCAGAGCGGGACAGAGCAATGAGCCTTAGGGGATGGCATTTTGGGGGTGCTGCATTTCAGCCCTTGGGCTGTGGGCGCTTGGACCTCCAGGCAGCAGAGGCAGGGCTGAATCCCTTTGCCCGTCTCCCTGCCTGTCTCTGGGGTCAGCGTGCAAAATCCTCAACGGCTGGGCTAATGGTGGTGCAGGGAAACGGAGGAAATCAGTACCTGCTCACGCTCCGCCGTTTTGCGCAGCTTGTAGATGAACTCCACCATAGCCACGAAGACCGACAGCACCAAGCCTGCTGCCAAAACGATGAAAATCCCACCGATGTTTTGAATGCCCAGAGCGCTGGCCTCCTTGTTCTCATCCTCAGGGCAGCCGTTCCCCCGCCACCACTTCTCCTTCATTACGTGGAGCTTGTCCTCCTCCTGGAGCTGGAGGATGGCAATGGTGATCTTGTCCCTGTACGGTGACCCTGGGGAGGGGGAACACCATTACACACAGAGGGAATAGGACAAAAATCACACAAAGTAGGGAATGTGTCTGCGTCAAGCAGGGCTGTTCAGACCTCTCTCCAACAGGCAGACAGCGTAAGCTTTGGTATTTGGAAATTTGCTGTTGGGAGTGGATTATCTTAATCCCATCTGTTGTATTTGTGGTAACTAGCTCCCCTCTGGGGTACCTACGGAAACCCCACCGCTGTCACTTACCCATGGGAGTCCCGATCCCGTAGCCTTTGGAATCAATGAGCCCCCCGATCTGAGTCAGGTTGCAGTTCCTCTGGGTGATGTATTCGATGGTGGTTGACTCCATCAGCAGGGCGTAATCGGCTGTGAGGGTTCGCTGGATTCCTTCCTCGTTGTTTTTGACAAGAGCTGTGGGTTTGCTGCTCATGAAAGCCCACATTTTTTCAAATGTGGAAATTTTGGATTTCTGGAAAAATTATACCCCCCACCCCCAAAATAAGAATTAATCTTCTATTTGCTGAAACCTGGTACCTTTTCAGTAAATAATAATAATACCGGTTTGAGAACAGATCACACAATGGAACTATTACCAATCTGACCTTGTCTTAAATGTCTCTCTACTTTCACTGCCCAGCATTGTTTGGTTTCATGTTGCTGTAACAAGTGACAAAGGTTCCAGCACACTTCACGTTGTGCAGATGCTCAGCAAAAAGATTCACTGCGCCAGAGACCTTATCCTGTAGGTGGAACTGAACAGTTCATTCGCTTCAGTGAGGTACAGTGAGACCCTGCCTTGGTGCCTTGCCGAACTTGCTAGAGTGACAGGCTATCAGCATATCTATTTAAATGTATTAGTTCCCTAACCAGAATTTTGTTTATATTGTAATGTTTCTGCACAACGAGAGAGGACAGAGAACATTTCAGAGGGCATGTTTTTCTCTTTTGCACACACTCTATTATACTTCTTTCTTTCCTCGAGCATCACAAGGGAACATGTCTCCTCTGAGATATGTGCAACTGCCAAACAAATTTAACATATCCACATAAACAGAGGCATAGAAATATTCAAGAAGGTTGTCTTATGGCTAAAAATAAACATGGATATTCTTTCACTATCAGCAGACATTCCGTTAAAAAAGGAGGAATATGTTTTCTAGCTTACTATTCATGTGAATTTTTTTTTTCTTCTTCTAGAAAATGTATTGGGTGAGAAGAAATATGGTTATTTTAAGTCTTTCCATAACATTTGAAATATACCATTTATCTACAAGCACCTTCTGAATTGCCTCTGTGTAGGTTGTCACAAAAGACGTAACTGGCTTTAGTCTAGAAAAACTCCCCAGGAAAGGCATATCAGCTTTCTCTTGAAATACCCCCTTCGTTGGTCACTGTGTTCCCGTGGGCAAATGTAGCTCTCATCAAACCAACTCTATGCATCCAGCTGAGCTCTGGAAAAGCACTTGGATATTGAGGCTTGTGTTCATGCTGCTGCCTGCTCCTTTATGTACCATTCTTCTTTTCTGCTTAATTTCTTGTTTTTCCTAGATATCTTTTTGCCTTCTTATTTTATAAGAGGCAGCTTAGTCAGCCAAAACCACCTCCTCCACAACACTACTTAGCCAAAGCCTGAAGCTGGCTGATAAGTTGGAGGGGCTGATAAGTCTTTGTGCTTTGCCTTGAATAAGGGTAACTGCTCACCTGCAGCTGCACGAGGAGTCGCTGCAGCAGAAGCTGCGCTTTCTGGTTTAGCTGTCGTTTATCTCCGTTTCAGGTCTCTGTCCTTCCATAAGAAAGCAGGAGATGGAGCCCCAGCCCATCCCAACTGCTGCTATCACATCTCCCCCGTCATTTTTTCAGTATCACCCAAAAATGTGCCAGCATAGGTTCTTCTGATAAATCCACTATAAATAAGGGTAAATTAGCTAAGAAAAAAAGTCCCTCATAATGCTTTGTATTTCAAATGCTTTGCCTGTCTACCTCCTTTTTTCAGCATGTTTAACAAAAGTTAAACAAAAGCTTGACACCCCAAAGTTGGTTAGTGTAGCGCAGTGGCAAAGGCTGTTTCTCTGTCTTTAACCCTGTGGGATCGTTCTCCTGACTGATATATCCGTGGACTCATTTCTTCTCAGTTAAAGCTCATGCTTGTTATAATCCACTTGATGAACGTGCAGTAGTGGATGTGCCGGAGCAAACTTCATTCAGGAGGCAGGATAATCTCCCTCACTTGAAAATCTGGACCAGTGCCTGTAAGGTAGATTTGTGGCACCTATCAAACCTCAAAGAGCAGCAAGAAATGTAGCCTCCAAAAGGATTATTAAATATCTGTGCATTACAATGGGTAATTGAAATGAATAGCATACTTGGCTTGCTGATAAGGACTTGTTTAACATTTATATAGTTCACATCAGAGGCCTCTGGGTTCACTGGCTCTCCCTTTCTCTCCTTCTCTTCCTGCGTTTAATGCTCCTTGGGTGTTGACACAGAGCTCTTAAACAACATCAGTGTTCTCCCAGTTTAAAGCATAGAGCAAAATAAACTGGCAAAAAATCAATAGGCTGCATTTAGTGAAGCTAATAGGACTTGCATGAGGCATTGTAGCTCTTCAGGCAACTTAAATTACATGAGACAGGGCTCCCTGGAAGAGAAAAAAACACTTTTCTCTTCTCTTCTTAAATCACCGCTTCTGACCAGCTGAAAGGACTTAATTGTGTTTTGAAATGCCAGGAGGAGCCCAGCTTTCTCAGATCCGGCTGTGCTTCTTCGAGCCCTGCTCTGGGGGTCCTGAGCGGGGGCACCCGTGGTGGGGCGAGCACCCTCTCCGGCTGGAGCTCACCGTGAGGCCAGAGCTACCCGTTGCTGCTCGCTCGTGCCTAAACGAACAGCAGAGACCCGGCAACGCAGGGCTGAGCCCTTCAGCAGAGAAGGGCCGTCTCCCCGCAGCAAAATGCCGCTGGTTGCAATGGCCTCGTCTTCCCCAAAGATAAGGCTGTGGCAGCTCCTTCGGGGAGGGCAGGGCAGAACCTCGGTGCAGGCAGGGCAGCTCGATGCACGTCTCTGGTCAAGGCAATCTCGGGCTCTCCCCGTAGTCTAAAACCTGCCGCCTCCTCACTGGGAATTTATTTCCTATTAGTTTCTTTAACTTCACTAACGTGAGATAAGAATGCTCCTTTTCCGAGTGAAAACTCACCAACTGTAATTCTCAGCACAGTGCTAGCAGTTTGATAGACCGGGCTATTTGTTAAACATCCATTTTAGAAGCAATTGTCAGTCATTGTGAGAGCAGTCATCAATCAAAAATTGCAGGAGCAACCATGGTGAGGAGCGTACAGTGCTCCAACTCACACCTAATTCCGGAGAGCTTCCACCGCTATTAGGGGAAAAGTTGTTCCTTCCTCCCATTCCTCCTCTCTGAATAGTTCAGCCATGCTGCAAAGGTGGTTGCTTATTTATGGGAATTTGGGTGATGTTACCTGAGAACGTGCCATTCAAATAAGCAAAAACATCCCAGTAGTAATTTAATAGTCAGTAAAGAATGCACATAAATTGTGTTTATTTTGCTAGACTTTTTTTTTGTATGTGTGTACATTTTGTTTTGCTGCACCTCTGATCTTACAGCTTAAGTAATTTACCTTAAAAAATCCTTTCTGGGGTTAGTTACTGGTTTGAACTGGTATTTGCTGTGCTGTGGCTAGGTGGAAATTTCTTCTCTATGGAATCACCATTTACTTTTATGGGCTGCCTAAAAGAAATCTGAGTTGGTGGGAGGCAGAGGGACCCTCCTGTGCCCCTGCATTCTCCATGGGTTCCCCAGGTCCCCCTCAATGACAGCTTTGTTTTGCTGCCAAAGGTAGGTGAAGAGGAACTGCTTGGTTGCTCTGAAGCATTAAGATAAATGGCCTGACACTGACTTCATCCTGGCAGAGAAATTCCAGAGTCAGGAACTCCGGAACATTTAGGAATGATGGAGATTATTGCTAATAAACAAAGGCGGTAGTTTAACGCTGCTGATCAGTGCAGCCATGGTTCACACCAAGGCGATCGTGTCTCTCTCCGCTGACACCTTTCCCACTGGTTCATGTGCGTGGAGCTTCTCCTTGTTTGGTTGGGATAGATAACATCAGAATCTGGTCCCCTGTCCTCTGCATCTTAATAAAACCCTACGTTAGTGCTAAATGAGATGCATGTATGAAAAGCTGAGTGCCAGCCCCTCTGAATGCAGCAATTGCAACAACACTGAGAACGTCTCTAAATTCATTCTTTAGAGTCACAGCTCAGAAGCTACCTTTAATAACCAATGCTTCAAGACCAGTCACCCAAATAAATTAATGGAATAGTTTAGAGGAGCCACTACAAGGCATCTTGCCAAGACATATATGCTTTTTTATCAGTGAAATTGGCAAGAAAGTAACTTTCAGGCTTAAGATTTTCAATTCCAGCCTGTATGAAAAAATAAATTGATTTTCAGCAACTGAAGATACTTACTCTTGAGGATTTAACGTTTCTGTACAAGTGAATATATGTGTACACACATACACACACTCTCACACTCGTACTCCAAACTGCACATTAAACCCAGCATTTTTCAGAGAGACACAGCATCCTTTGCAAGATATGAAGGCTTTCTGGCATGATTTATAATGAATACTAGCTGCTGTTCCTAAATTAATTGATCTGTGTTTATTCCTGTAACTCGATCTGCATTGCCAGGGAATAAATAGCTTCTCAAAAGTTCTTTTCATTAAGTAAAAATCTGCCAGTACGGTTGGTAAAACTCTCTCTTCTGCTTCCTATTTGCCATAGCTGGTTAGCTCAGCTGCACAGGCAAAAACTTTTGTGGGAGCAAGATCGCTTACTGTGGGTCTGCCCCAGAGATTATGTTTTGGCTTGGCTCAACAGGGAACTTCTGCAGTGTCTTCGGTGAGCTCTGCAAGAACCCTCAGTCAGCCTGACCGTGGGCAGAAAACCGGTTAGCGCTTTGGGAACCACCTCAGGGAACAGTGCGCGAGGTGTTTGCCTTCCTCTTCCTCCCATTTCACGTTGCTCCCTAAGCTCAGGTCCGGGATCGTGCTCTCCTCCGGCGGCCCTAGTTCCCGCTGTGTCAGACCTGCGAGGTGTCAGGAGGGCTGCAGACCCAGACAAGGTTCAGCGAACGACAACGAGGGCCACAGCCGCCACTCACAGACGAAGGGGTCCTGGGGCCCAGGCCAGGGCTTGGGGGGTGGGTGTATGTGGTTTGCAGCTTCTTTAACATGGAGAAGTGGAGGAGTGAGTTCCAAATGTAAGGGGAACGACTTTGGGGAACAGTCATACAAAGTTCAAGGTAGCAATTTGGGCTAAGTCCTAGCGCATAATCCACAAAATAGGTGAGATCCTAGTTAGGATGCTGCCGTCCGCCTTTTGTCCCGCATGCAGTGACTGTTCAGCTGACGGCAGGACTGCTTGACCTCCGGATCTCCGGGGGCTTTTCAAGACCAGCGGTCGCACAGCAGCGTACAGCCTGCGTGGGGCTGTCTTTCTGCTGGTAACCCCCCCTTTTCAGCAGAGCAGAGGAAGATGAGGTGAAGCCTTGTGCACTTCGCTGGTCCTTCAGTCCCACCCGTCTGGAGGGAGTGCGGATCCTCGGCAGACACCGCGGGTGCCCGTCGCTCTGTGCCCCGGACCCTTGTGCTGTTTGACAGATGTCCCCGTGAAGGTGGTGCTGGCAGAGCAGCCGTACTGAAACCACTGTGGGATTTGGCCAGTCATTTGACAAAGACCACGTTGAGGGGTGGGAGAAATTCTGGCTCTTCTGCGTTTCTCTGTACACGAAGGACAAGTGAACATAGCATCCCATACGAGCGCTCTCACCGCTCCAGTAATCGAAACACTTGTCAGAAGGGACATCCTGGAGAATTCATCTCCAAACACAATAATAATAAAAAAGAAAAAGGAAAATACACTGCATCAATAAACCCTGCCAAATGCCTGTTAGAAGCCTGAAGAATGATTCTGATGGATAATGATATGAAACAATAAATATACCGTGTCCTTGATGATTTTTATAAAGACCATTTCCTTTTATTCCCATATAAAACTCTTATTGGAAAGAGTAGTTAAAACACAACAGTAAAAGTCTGTCTTTTCCTGATAGCTGTTCCAGGTTTATATTGCTTTTGGAAGGTAACGCAATGCATTTGACCGTGCCAAAGGCAAAACTGCATGCACCAGCTCCACTGCAGAAAGCAAACTAACCAGCAGCAACCTGCTATTCTATGCAACGTTTTCATTTCCCAGAATTAATTAAAGATCAAACTAAACCAAATCCTCCATGTTTCTTTACCCATCCGTGTTGCTGCCTGTCAAAGTAAGCATGGAGATTTGGAAAGTATAGTGGCTCCTTAACCAAGTCCTAGCCAAGAAAAGTTGCAGGAGAGTGCTGCTGTTTCTTGTTATTAAAATTCAGCACGTCGGCTTCCTTTAATGAGTCTTGGCAATTAAACTGCTGATGGCCTAGTCTATCTGCCTTTACACTGTGCCTATTCAAATTATTGCAGTATTCCAGGCACAACCTGCTTTTTAAAGCGTGAACTATGTTTGTCAAACTTTGGCCCATGTATTTCCTGCTGAATTCGGGTGACCGGAGGGAGAAGGACTATTCCCCAGCACCGTGGGGGGAGGCAGCCCCGTCCCTGCAGCCAAAGGCTCCAATCTGCCGGTGCTCAGCAAGACCCTCAGCACCAGCGCTGGACCCTGTGCGTGCGGCAGCCAGGTCTGAGCTCTGAGCGGTGCTCCCAGGGGAGTGGGGCCATGCACTGCATGCGGAGGTAATTCCAAACCTTGCCTTGAAAGACAGCTTTTTGTGTTCATCCTTGAATTTAAACTCTTCTCCAAGCCAGGGTGATCGTTCCTGAGATTAATAGCCCCTCATTTCTATTCCTTTATTCTCTCACTCTTTTTTTTAGAGTGTGTTTTTACAGGCCAGCTGTGGTTTTAAGGGTCTTTTTAAGTCTCTCAGTTTCTTTCCATTTTTGAGGCAATAGTGAAATATGAATGCTCTTAGCACTCTTCTCTGCAGTGTTGGCTAACTTCTGAAATTAATTATGCTTTAAAGAGAAGAAATTAATGTAATTTGATTCTGATGCATTGGCGGTGTTACCTTGCACTGGGTTTCAGAGGTTAATAAAACTTGACTACATTAATGTGAATACCTGAAGGAGGAGAAAGATATTTCAGCTGTAAAAAATACTGGTCAGGGAGGGCCCTTTGCAACATTTGTCCAGCTTTAGGTGTCATTTGTTCTCTTTGTCCCTGAAGGCCGGCCGGGTCAGCCCCGAGGGCTCTGTGGAGCTGTTCTTGCAGAGAGAAGGAAGGAGCTGCAATGACTAAGATGTGGAAATAGGGAAGATACTTTAGGGAACATAAGATTTTTCTGTAGGGCTTTAATATAAGATACACCTGTCCTGTTGTGTCCAATATGTGCTTCATTTTAGGGGGTCAGAGCCAATATTGGTTACAGTCTCTGAAGCTGTAAAATCAATACAATTTTGTAATTGTGACTTCAATTAGCAATGGAGAGAGGGGAGATTGGCCATGATGTGAATCTAGGTAACCTAAACTGGCAGGGGTCAAAGTCTTGACAAGGATGTGAGACTGAAACAACCTGCTTATAAGGAGAAGCAGTGGTGGCTTAGGAGGTTTTTTGTCCTTGGTTCTTTGTTCTCACTCCTGTTGGCCTAAGAGCGTTGCATCTCTGCCTGGAAGGTAGAAAGCCTCTGCCTGGTCTCACCTTGAAGAAGGTCATAGTAGCTCCATCCTTCACTGCTCCGTACTCTATTTTTGTCTGCTTTGCCAAGTCATCTGCTGAGTCGATGGGGGATTCCATCCTCTCCACCGTCAGGAAGGCGGCAAGGTTGGCCGTGTAGGACGAGATGATAATTAGGGTGAAGAACCACCATATGCCACCAATGATCCGTGTAGACAGTGCTTTGGGCATCAGCTCAGAACCTGGGGTGGGAGAGGGAGAAGGAGGGAAGGGGAAACAAAGAGAGAGAAAGGACCCGTTTTATATATACATATACACATTGTATACATATATGTATAAAAAGGGTTAGGTTTCACTGTCAAAACTGTAACAGCTACGTAATTAAAGCCAACTGGTTTTGAGGCAAATTATCCAGACATCTTGCACGCAAGGAAATCAGTGGGGTTTTTGTAGCATTTGCAGAAAAACCCTCTCCCTTTATTGCTGACCTTGGGTACAGTGCACAATTTACAGGAAACATTCAAACTGAAGTAATTAACTAGGCTGCTTTTATGAGATTTAAATAGCAAGCTATTTATGAACTTTTATGAGTGTTTTGTTCTGCCATTTAAAAAGTGCTTTGCTTTTATATGGATTACTTTCCAAAGGACTCACTCTAGGGAGTGTGTTCAAATACACAAGGTTTAAAAAAAAAATCAAACAACGAGAGAAAGGAACTATCAGGGTCCAGTACTTTGAATACCAGTTAGAAGTAGGGAAGCAGGAGATGTTACAGCATAAAAGGTGTAACAGGTCTGGAATGACTTTTATTAGCAGACATGAAGGACTAAATGGGTAGTGCTATTTTTGTAATTGCCCAAGACACCTTTTAAAGCCAGGAAAGAGCTTTGGGTTTGAAACAACTGCATTCGGGGGATATATCCAGCCTGGAATTTGCAACAAAGATTGGGCTTTGCAAAGCAATTTTAAGCAGTGTGGCATCAAAGCATAGCATGGAGTATAGCTTTTCTCCTATCTGAGTGCAGCAAGGAGGCACCAGGAAACAGAGGAGCCTTGGATATTGAGGACTGCTTCGGTTCTTCTCAAGATCCTGCTTCTTTCCTATTCCATCTCTTGCCCTTTGATACATTGGGTGGTGTGACATCAGTCTAGCTTTGAAATATTTTTCTTCTTAGATGCAGAATAGAGTTAAAAAGAATACAGCTCTTTTCATTTATCAGGATCTGACAAGAGGATGATTCATCCTGCTAAACCGTCTTGCTGGGAACTGTCACTGTCCATCAGGACAGCCGAGATCTGGGAAGAATATTACACACTGCAGCAGTGGCAGCAGGAGGAGCATGGAGCAGTAGCACTGTGCATGCCACCAAGCCGGTGCTGTGGTTCTTTTGCTTTCTGGGTATAACTACTGATATATGGTAAATTAAAGTGTGACAAATGTTTGATGTTTTCCACTTATTTCTATTCCTGGATTTTCTGCAATTAGATCACAGCTGAATTTTGCTCCATATTCAGAGCTGCTCACAAGCTCCCCTTCTGCTGTCTTCCTAACAGATTTACTCTATTCATTCCATCTGTAAATACTCTATTTGCTCTATTCCATCCACATATATGAATGTAATCCTATCCATATCCCATTTATAAGGTCCCTGCTATTGTGGTATTTTACACCAGTAACACTGAAAACGTTCAGTCTCACACGCAGTGGGTGCCAGGCAGAGCTGCTTGGAGGATCTCCTCACCATCCTCTTTGCCCCAGAAACTTTTGCCCTGTGTTAGAGGGAGTTTCAGGCCATTTCACAATGTGCAGAATGACCAGATGAGGATGAAAATGGAGACAGACCAGAGGGCAAGATGCCTTGTCTTCTGTAGAAGTTGATTTAAACCAGAGTGAGCCAGGACAGAGATCCTGAAATTAAACAAATTGCTTGAATTTACAGGAGTAAGAATGTACAGAATCTGTGGGATGCTGCTGAGTTTGGTGAATTAAACAGCCGAGGGAGACCAAGGCAGTGTTCCTCCTTGGGGCACGGTGGGTGGGTGCTCCTCTGTGCACACCAGCAGCAGCACACGGGTGAACACGCCACCGCTCCATCATCGAGCTGTGCGCTTCCAGATGGCAGGCTCAGGAGCTGCTCCTTCTGACACCTGCCAGAATGTTCATGCTTCATTAATAGTAATTATTGTTATGCAGTGGCACGCGTGTGCCGGCAGCCAGCTGCAGCTCGTGGGGCTCTGCCTCACGGGGCGAGCGATGAGTCTGTCCCCAGAGCTGCGGGGTGAGCTGCTTGGGATGGGGGCTTTGACCCGCAAAAGGCGGAAAGTACAAATAGAGGCAGGTGTCAAAAAAAAAAGAAAAGAAAGACTGAAAAGCTCTGGCCCGCTCTGACGCAGAAGAAATTGGATGGCTTTCTTGGCGTAAGAGCCTTGGACCTTTTCCTGGTGCCCCAGACAGGGCTCGGCCCTGGCACGTGTCCCCCTCTGTTTCTCCATCCCTGCCGTGCAGGTGAACCGGCACGGCTCAGGGAGCGTCTGCGTGGAGATGAAGTTCAAAGTGAGTGAATAACAACAAACGCAGTTGCCAAGAGCTCCTGAACTGCAGAGCACAGCCGGTTCCCCTGATGAGATTATTGTCTCATTAGTCCTTTTCTGGCCTTGGCCCCAGCCAGAGGCTGCCTGCCACGCACACACAGCTCCCCAGGGAGCAGCTCCCTTGGGCGCTGCGGTGCCGGTGCCGTACGGCACATCTCCATCGGGAGCAGCAGGCGCCGAGCGCTTCCCAGCACAGCTGGTCCCAGGAGGTGCCGGAGGAGAGCTGTCTCCCCTCTCCCACACCTCACCGCCTTTCAGCGGGGAGCCGGGAGCCGGTGCTGACGAGCGCTTCTGTGCCTGTTCAGATGTTTTATGTTGTTCCTGTTGCAAACAAAGTACATTTTAAATTTAAAAAGCCATGACAAAAGGTCCGTGCTGGAGAACCGGTGGGAGGGTGTGTGGGCAGGGAGGCACCGCTGTACCTTGCTGCATCAGCGCTCCCATCCCAAACCAGAAGCTGTTCAATAGGGTGAAGTTATTCTCCACGATGTCCGATCCTGGGTTGCAGGGATGAGCATCATACCACTCGTATGGGCTGAACCTACGGCGGCACATGGAAAGCGAGAGCTCATTAATCGGGATGTGGCATGACAAGACCCTAAAGGAACAGGAAAAAAAGAGCTTATTAAAGAAAAGGACAAATTCAGCCAAGATTTTCTGAAGTGACCAGTATGGCTGTAAGCCCCGTGTCCTGCATTGCAGAGAGCAAGGAAACCTGGGAATCCAGGTCCTTCCGAGGTATCTCAGGTTGCTTCCCCAAAGCCTTTGGTCACTTCGGATCATCTCTGCAATAATACATCACACGACAGCAACTGGAGCACATGACTATGGGATGGGATGCAGTGCAGACACATGACCTCTAGTATGTAACAGTTCCAAAATGTGGAGAAAAATGGCATTTCTGGATTGACTGCGGGGAGATGCTGCAGCGATTCTGCAGCGGTAGCTGGGACAAACCACGGTATTTCAGGGAAGTCTTGCTTTAGTGCACATGGGAATCGGGGCGGGATTTAGCTAATTGAGAAGCAGAACTTTCCACTGTGCTAACAAGCAGGAATCCTGCACTGTCAGGGCACCAGCACAACAGTGGAAATTGGTGTAGGTTCGCTGTGGACTGTTGTGATGCTCGGCCCCATTGCAGGTGGTGGGAGAACACTTGTTCCCTGTGGGGGCATATTTCCATGGACAGCCCTGTAGTTCTTGAGCAACACCGAGGGAATTTTCTATGATCATCTCTCTGCAAATCCTGCCTAGGATTTGCAGGCAAGCACCACCGTGAGTGTAGCTCTTTTAGCCAGGATCTGGGGAGGATGCTTAACAGGAGAGACATTAATATTTTTAGAGCTGTTTATTTACATTTTCTAAGAGTCCCAAATTTTGCAGAGATTAAATTAAAAACATAATTGGTATAACTGCTTTTGAACCAGGCATTAATTATCATCTCCGCTTCCTTCTGAAATCCCTGTAGCTTCACAACAGCCCTTTCTTAAAGCCCAGCCCACAGTTTGTATTAGGGGATATTTCTCTGTGTAATTCTCTGCCAGACGCACTGCTACCCAAGGAGGTGTCTTGTTGCTTAATTTTATGGTCCCCCTCAGTCAGACAGTTGGATATATTTGGAGAGAAGAGCCACAGCTCTCTCCCAGGTGCCCCTCCTGGCGCAAAAAGCTCCCCCAAGAAAACACCTACCCCAGCCTCTGCTCTGCACAGTCGTGCCGTGAGACTCCCCTTGGAGCCCGTCACACGGGAACGTTCCGTGAACATGGAGCTGCGGTCCCTGGGCACGTGAACCGAGCAGGGTGAAGCACAGGAGGGTGTCTGTGGGGAAGACCCCACCACGGCGGATTGACTAGGTGCAACGTGCAGGACTTCTTGTGGTTTTAGAAAAGTTCATCCTGGGCACATCTGTCCCACTTTTTGCTTCTATTTTCCATATGCGAGATACAGTTTAACCACCTCTCCTTTGCCTTCCTTCTACCTTGCCTTTCTGCAGCGGGGACCATCGCCCGCCCTGGGTTTGCAGAGTGCAGACCCAGCAGCCTTGCTCAGGCTGCACCCTGCCAATCCTGCTCATTCGTCCAGGTAACAGCCAGGCCATTCTTACTGCCCACCTCCCTCTGCTTTTTTAAATAAGAGAAAATCAGAAAGGAAAACAAGAATCAGGCTGAATTCAGACCTGGCTTTACATCCTGCCTATTCCTTGAACCTTGCTGTAAATTTATGCCAGAGGTGTATAAAGGATGGCGCCTAAGCCCTTTCTGTCGAATAAAGCCAGAGTTCAAGAATTAGATGAAAACTTTCTTGGGCTGCCATTGAAAGAACATGAAACAGAAGAGGAATTGGTAAGATCAAATGAGCCTGACAAGATGACACACCGAAGAACTTCAAGGTCTCTGAGTGAAAACCTACTGGCGCTGCTCAAATTACAGAGAAATATTCAGAAAACTGCAAAGCAGCGACAGAATCTTCAGTGCTTAAAAAGCGAGTGGGACCATTAGTGGAAACAGAGGGGTAATGAAGGAAGGAGTGAGTGGAGCTCATTGACCCCATGCAGCTGGAGCCATAATAAATGGGAGCTGCTCAGGATTCACCGTGGGCTGACTTCCCTCTTCCTCAGGTGCAGAACGGGGTCTGAGAAATATTTCATCAAAAACTATGATTATTTTCTTGTCTCTTCTTGGCCTTTTTGGCAGGGAAGTGGGAGCATTTCAAAGAAGTTTTAAAGATCTAACACAAAATACTTTTGAGCCTAAATTGCATCTCCAGAGAAATTTCTTATGGATGACCCAGTCCTCATTGCAATTAAGATGAATATTAAACCCACCCGCCTCATTGTGCACCCAAAGGTGATTAGCTGTAATTTGAAGGCCATGTGAGTCTGAGGATGGGTGACAATTCAAATCAGCCAGCTGCACGACCCACTTGCAACCTTGCACCAGAGTCACCAGACAAATTACCCCCAAGAAGCCTTATAAATTGCTAGTGTTTATGGCTCTTTGGGGGCTGGGGTGGTTAGGAGCAAAGGCTCCATCAATAACTAAGAAAGACTGATTAAAAGGGGAGATGGATCAAATACCTCCTTTGCCTGCCTCTAAATAGTCCCTAAGTTGGTTTTAAGTGGCATTGACCTATGATTATAGCATCAGCAGAGGAGTCTGGTGCCTAGTTCAGGAGACTCATGTCTCTGAATTAAGGCTTTGCTATTTTGACTGTGCTTTTCTCCTGAGAATTGAATTTTAGAGGCCTTGCTGGGGTCAAAAGCAGATATTGTTTCCATTACTTCTGAATGCAGTAAATATTTTCCCCATGAAAACTCTTGCTTTCCATCTCTATGTGTTAAAAGATCATTCCTGCAGAACCTTAATTACACCGAATACTTGGTGTTCTTTGAAAGAGAATAGGAAGACAGAAGAAATGTCAGGAGCAAAACATGTGAAAAAGAAACTGTAATTGCAATATTTTATAGGTTCAATTTCAGCCAAAGAATAGCCTGACAGGGAAAACTGTTGTATTACATCATAACTGCTATGATGCAGAGAGATTATGAGGCTCATTTCAGAACCGAAACAGACACTAAACCACAGTTCTTCAGGTTTTCATCCCTCAATGCCAACCACAAAGCCCAGCACAGCAAGTGGTTCGGACCCTCTTGCGTTCATTGTGCCAGGGCGGTCACAGGGATGTCAAAACAGGCCCTCGGTTACTGAGTGTGACTGCCGTGTGTTCGGGCACACGCTGCGGTCTGAGTTAGCTGAGGTCCACACCGCTCTGGGCAGCGAGAGCCCTCCAAGTGCCAGGCAGGGCAGGGGGGGTTACCAGGCTGGTACCTGGTTGGGTACCTGGCCATCAGAGGAGTTGGGAAAAATAAGCTTTATTTGAATTGTCATTCCAAGCTGCGCAAGTAGTGTAATACTTTATGGCATTAAAGCCAAAGACGTTATGGCAGCAGAGCCCATCTAGCTATGTTCTGCATGGCTAACGGAGACATAAAGTGAAGGAGTTCTATCAGTCATCACAATTTTTTTCCTTCTCATAATTACCTTGGGTTCATTTTCCCAGAAGAGCATCTTTTCCTGCTGAGAGCATCTGGTTCTTCTCCCTCTGACACAAAGCAAAACCGCTGAGGACCTCATCCTGCCCCGCTGGAGTCCCCAACAGCCTTCCCAGGGTCTCAGCCGGGCAGGACGGAGCCGGCAGCAGCGTTTTGCCGAACTCTCCTGCGCTGTGTGTGCCCCTGGCCGCTGCCTGCCTCTGGCCAGGGGGTCTGCGGGGCAGAGCTGGCAGGAAGGCGGAGTGATGTGTTAATGGCAACGTGACTCTTGTCCTCTATTATAAAGTAGTGTAGTAATAACAAGTGCTACCATTTCTGTGCGTTACACCACCTTCTCGCTGGAGTGAACTGTTAGGTTGTTTTTATGAGTTGCTGCTTGTACTGCAGTGCCATAAGAGCCCAGGCCCGCGCTTCCAGCAGGCACTGTGCAAACAGCCTGCAAAGACGTCCGTGCTCAGACAGCTTCTGTGGGATCTCAGGGAAGTGCCTGGAAACCCGGTACATGGCCGTTTGGTTGAGATGCATTACAAAGACTAGGGAGGAGAGCGATTGCAGTTAAAATCTTGAACGTGGAGGGCCTTCTGTGTCCTCTAAGAGTGAAGTGCAACCTCTCCAGCTCTGCACCTCTGCAGAGGAAGGATCAGACTATGTAGCTGCTTCGCCATCCCAGATGGTTTGGAGCACTAATGCTGTCTGCTAAGCTGAGTTTACTTTGACAACTGCTGTTATGTGTAATTAGGATATTACATAGTAAACTCAAGAAATCATCTCTAAATGCCCCCATGGACCTGAGGGATGTTGAAAATTGCAGATTTGTTGTAACAGGAGGGTTAATGGATTCTGGTTGCTGCAGTTTCATATTTAATCTTTACTTTGACTGTCTGACTGATGTCAGTGGATTAGATAGAAGCTGGTTTCTGAAGGATGCTCTGAGGAAAGTACAGCACAGCAGCCCTTGGGGGGAGGGGGTCTGCACAGAGCCCCAGTCCAAGGTGTGGGGCTAGCAGGGGGGTTTCTGAAGGCACCACTGGCATAGCTTGAACTGGAAGAAATAAGAAATGAATGTCTAATTGCAGATTGTGCTTCTTCCCTGGGCATGGTGTTTACACAAAATATTTAAACATCCAGCAAGGTCTGTGTGTGGCCAGGGAGGGCGGCTGCCTGGCAGAAGGGAGGCAAGTGCTTTGTTTTGGTTTGAAAAGGTGGAATCATGTATTGAGAACAGCCCTGGACTGTGCGTCTCATCAAAGACTCTGTGAAATTAATAACACATGCAAATATATGCAAATTCTGCTGCTTTTAAATATAGAGGTTTTAAACATGCTAATTAGATGCATATTAATTTTGTAAACAGACACATTGTCTCATCCGTAGCAACGGGTTCTCCATTCTTTTGATATGGGGAGGGGTTTGTGGGAGCTTTGCTGGTGGAGAGTTCAGAGGCAGGAACTGAAAAAGGTCCAGGACACAGTGGAGAGGCTGGGCTTCTTCCTGGAGAAGGGGGGGTGAGAAGTGACCTAACAGGAGCATGAATAGTGAATGATACAGAGCAGGAAGATTACCCTTCGTTATACCAGGGAGGTGCTAATGAAATGGAAAGGCAACCAAATTTCTAAAGTCGTAAAAGTGCATTTTAAAATTCTTTTGTACTGGAAGTCTATTAAATCGTGGAACTGCCTGCCCTGATATGGCAGAAGAGGCTTACAGGTTTATGTTAATAAAGCAAACAAACACAAGCACATTTAGTATGGTAAAGCAGTACAAAGGATATAATGCAGACTCTAGCTAGCGAAGAAGGAAACAAATTTCCCCTGTGGATAACTCTTCGATTTTCACTGTGGGGTTTGCATTACCTCTACAACCACTCTGAGACACCGACCCAAAAGAGAACAGGGCACAGGAGTCTGGCAGTTGGGAGCAGCCCCACGCCAAGAGACCAGCCTGCCTTTGGGTAATGGACCAAAAGTAATTTCATTAATGACACGGGTTTAATGCTGCGGCTCCCGCTGGGTGGTTGGATCCCTGCGACACACCAGGCAGCAATTCGGATCTGAGCGTGGGCAGGGTGTCTTGTCGCACGGCAGCAGATGTGGCGTGATGGCAGTCGCGTGGGGCGGCACCGGCGTCCCCTTACCTGGCTATGACAAACAGCACGCAGCTGACCCCCAGGTAGGCGAGGAGGATGTACATCCAAATGTCAGGAGACAGGGGGTTGAGGAAGGAGAACACACTGGGGTTGGTCCCGTTGGGCTTCCGATACAAGATGCTGACCCCCAGGGTCATGAAGGGCTTGGAGAAGTCTATCGCTTTCTCCCGAACGTGGGTGATGGTGAGAGGAGCGACGGCCAGATCAGCTTTCTGCATGCGGCGCCGAGGGAGGGAGGCACCGAGGGAGACAAAAAGAAGGCATTAGAAACCGAGGCCGTTCCATCCCCTCAGGGACACCCGCAGCAGTCACACTGCAGTAATGGGCCAAAAAAAACCCCCAAAGCACAGCCCTGGGGTTCCCCCCTCCCTTTGCACATGGGGTACGTCTGCTCTGTGCCTCTGCCAGAGCCAGGCTGGACCTCCTGCCCTCTGCCTGGCACAGGCTGGGCTCGCACAGGTAACTGCTTCCCTTCAGACCTGCAATCCTGCTGTACAGGCGAACGCAAAGCTGTCGTCAGAGCTGCGCCGCCTTGCCCATGAAGTGTTTGGGCAGTGCTCAGCTCACCAGCTCTGCTCCAAAGCCCTCCAGGTAAAGGGACCAGGGACTGGTCCGTGTCCATCAGACACAAGAACACCTGATATAATATGGTCCAGTTATTACGAATACTTCTTATCACCTAAACAAAACCCCAACACAGATGCAGGGTCTCCAAAACACGCTAGGCGAGATTCTGGAGGTGCTGCTGTGGATGTGCTTACCACCTTTAAGAAAGTTGTTCCAGATTTAAATCAGTGGGCTGGAGAGCAAAAGTGGTCTGCTGTTTGCTAATTGTACTCTATGACTTTCATCGTATAGATTTTTGGTTGGTGTTAGCTGGCGAAATACGGTGCAGACAACAGAGACGTTACCGTTTCTGCAGCTTTTGCCCAGATGCAACGGGCTCATTTTGATAGGCTCTTCTAAAATGGTCAGAAAAATTGTATTTTACAACGGTATAAAATGTCTGTGATCCTTGCTGTGCTCGCTCCTTGCCGCAGAACTCTTTACAACAGAGTGTTTGCTGTGTGCAAATCCCACCGTTTGCAGAGATGATTTGTTTTGTTGGCCTTCCTTTCAATGTTGCTGCAAGAAGAGAAAGTCACAGAGGGAGGCCACTCCAGAATGAAGTTGCAGGAAGTAATATTGTAGCAGCATGAGGTAAAAGGTTCAATTTCTTTCCCCTGAGTTGCCTTCACCATGCAACTTGAAAGGCTCATTCTAAGGAAGCTGTGGCATAGGGCAGGAGCGCTGCTGTTTGGGAATGCTCGCAAGCTTCCCCGGCTGGTGGGAGTGAGCAAAACCTCACACAGCTCCCCTTACATCTTCTTCTGTGCGTAGGGCTGCAAGTCCCACTGAGGAAACGTTTCTGCTAATTAATGGTGGACTTCACAGCCAGTCATGCTGGAACTGTCTGAGCTGCACGAGGAATTTCAGCTGAGCATATTATTCATCCTGACTTCTTGTATGAATTGTGTTTCTTTCTATTATTTCTGTTATTGAATAATTTCTATGCTAGATTCAGTGAGCAACTACATACAACCCATTGGCCGAGAGCTGTGTTCATTCCTCTCACTAAACATCCATTCAGGTTCTTAAAAAAACCTTAAGTAAATACATCCAAGGCTACCTCAATGTCAGCTGCCTTGCTTGGGGTTTGCAAATCACTCTTTTGGTATCATTGACTTCAGAGGAAATGCAGGCACATAAATTACATTTCTGAAGTTGAGCAGTACCTCCCCCCGTGCCAGGCGCCTAGCATACCCGTGCAAGATTTATTTAACATCTGGTTCTGAAGATTAAAATTCTAAATTAACCATGAGTGATAATTACCTAGGATGTAGTGGATTTGCCATTACTTGCAAACTTTAAATCAATATTAGCTGTCTTGCTAGAACATGCTTTACTCCAAGAGAAACTATGGTTTCACTGTAGAAATTGGTGAAGATCTCTTGCCTGAGTTGTGGAGGAAGGTCAGACTAATAATCTCATTTGACCTTGCAAATCTGTGATGAAAGTCAGTGGAATATTTTTAAACACAGGGATCTGGGCCTTTTTCTATAAGAAGAGTTTCTGCATAAGCTTTTAGCCATTACATACATGTGTGTGTCTGTATGAAAGATGTCTCTTCTCCAAAGAACATAGCTTTAGAGGTCCTGAACAGAAGAGTTTCAGGAATTCTGTAACAAGGGTAAAAATGATGGTTTTTTTTTTCCTAACATGGTTCTTCAGCTGAGCCCTGGTTGGTTCCCTTTCCTTCTCACTTTCCAAACAGAAATATATTTTTAAATCAGCTTGATAGAGAAAGTGTTCGTTTCAATTACTGGCGTTTGTCAAAACTTAGAGAAAATGGAAACCATATTTTCCCAATGAGCCCTTTTGTGCCAGCTGTGGCTATGGTGACATTGATGAAAACTGAAGGACAGTGGCTTTTAAAAGTGGACCAGCAATGCTGGCTGCCCAGCTTGAGGTGGTGAACTTCTGCATCCGAGGAGCAGAGTCTGCATCCTTGGTACTGTCCTGGTGGAGGATGCCTGGCAGGTTTGTAGCTTGGCTGCTCTCCCCACATTACAGCATACTTGAGAATTTGGGCTTACTGGTCTCCAAAGTCACAAGGCAGAAGTGGCAAAAGAAATGCAGCACTTTACCTCCTCCATCACTTCTGTGTGGGTGTCCTGACTCAACAGGGAAAACCGAAGGAGATATTGAAGGATTTGGCTACGGATTTTTCTGAAGGAGGAAACAAATGAGCAGCTCTGTGGTCAGTGCTCACTAGCAACTGCCTGTCTGAAAGATCCTAAGCCAAATTTGTCAAAATGATATAGCAAGCTAAATAACAGCTAGCAGTTTATGCTTTACCACAGAAAATGGAGAGAAATCTGCATGGATGCCCAAGGATCAAAATGCTTTTAGTGCAGAAATAAAATTTTACTGTGTCATTTTAGCAGCTCCTGTGATTTGATCACAGCCCCACGTCCTTGGCAGTAAATGTCACACACAGGCAGAATGGAGCACGTATTAGGGAGCCCAGGCTGGTGTGGTGTCCTGAGCTATTAAAGGCAGTGCGGGGCTGTACTTCGATATCCTTTTTATCAATGCAGATTTTTCTGAAGGTGGCCTCTAATTAAGGGTTTGCTGACTGAGAGAATCTAAATCAAAACCTACCAAGGGTGAAGCTTTCATTTGTCGTGCTCTGACATTATAAACTGGGAAGTCAATTATTAGGCCCTGACTGCTTCCTTCACTCAGCCCCAACTTTCATGCTGTTGCACAGTAAGATGGGTTTTATTAAAAATGAGGAATTATAGCAAGTGCCAGTGGCTGAAAGGCCCTCGTCCAGCAAAACCACTTAAGCACCCGCTTCTGTTTTACTGGAGCTTGCATGCCTTCCAAGTCTTATGTATGTTCTTAAGTGTTCTGCTGAATTGAGGCCAAAAATATGAATTTTGCCAAGGCAGCTGTACACCAAATGCAGACACTTCTCTAACACACCTTGAAGGATTTGGATCTCCTTATTCACCCAGTGTTACAGCATTTTTACTTGGGTGGAACTGATGTGAGTTCACCGAGCGTTCAGTGGATGGAGGATCGTATTCTCTGCAGAGGTATTTGGCTTTTATCAGAAAATGCTAAGTCTTATCTTCAAGTTCTCAGTTATCATGGGAATGTGGCCTGTGGGTCAGAACAGCTTTTGCACAGCCACGGTCACTGTGGAAATCGTGCAGCATCCGACCTCCGCCGGAGGAAAGCTGTGTGTGATGGCCAGTGACAGCAGAGCCCACAAATAGCATAAGCACCAAGATAAATATTTATTCAAGAAAATAAGCTGCTTCTGTGCTTATTTTGCCAATCTGAGTTAGGTATTTACATAAACTAATTATGTGTGTGTTGCCTGAGAGACAGGTAAATAGTGCATATTTTACTTATTTAATTGTTATTCAGGTGTCTGTCTGGCAGCATCGACACTTTCATCCCTCACTCTCTTTTGCCACCACCGCCGCCAGCGCTGGGGCTGCAGCGCTTTTCTGCTCCCACCGCCCTGCTTCAGGTCCCGTCTCTGCCCCCATCCCTGCTTTGCTTGCTCGGCTGCCGTGCCGTGCTCCCGCACCCTGTCCCCCCGTGGGTCTGCTGCGCGCTGGCCTCGCTCCTGCATCTTCCAGCATCTTCCCCTGTGGCGGAGCCAGCGCCCAGGCGTCCTTGGGCATCCCGGAGCACTGGGGGATGACAAGGCGCAGCCCAGGCAGCCGGTCTGTCTTGCAGCCCGAGGCTTGGAGGCAGAGGGGCTCCTGCTTTAGCAGGCGTCGGAGCGCTCTGCCGAGAGCCCTGTGCCCCCAGCCCTCCCCTCTTGCTGGCCAGGGGTAGGAAAACCCTCAGCGCGAGAAGTGATGCTCGAGGAGAGCCAGGTCGTGCCCGGCAGCATCCCAGACATGCCTCGGCCCTCACCGTGCGCAGGGGGTCAGTGTTAATTGTCTGACTACAGCTTTTAATGGCTGCTCTTACAATTTCAGACCTAATTTAGACATAATTTTTGTCAATGAATTTATTTAATATCAGTGGTGAATTAAGAACAGATGTCAGCAGGGAAAACCTAGCTGTAAGCCAAAGAGGAGAAATGAGGACCATGAAGCCCTGTTGGGCCTCTCGTAATCTTTTCTTTAAGAAGTTCTTCAGAGAGGGAACTGCCATTAATTCTACTGCGGGGATCTCAAAGGCTGTAGGATCCTGGTGAGAATGGCCGTATTTTTAGAGACAAGGCCTATCCTATGAATTACTGGCAGGTGAGCAAGCCAGGGGAGGGAAAGGCAGGTCCAGAGAGAACTGCAGAAGCAAGCAGAGAACTCGGGGCTCGCAACGTACACTTTAGTGTGCTTCAACCACCTGGATCACTGAATATGATAAATACGAATTCACCCAATTAACGATGCTGAGCACAAAAGGAGAAAATGCAACCAGGTGTTTTGGCTTATTTCCTTCTCCTCCCTAATGCTGAGTTCCTACAGTGTCTAAACAAGAAATAGAGGACACTTCATCCAATTAAATTGTTTTTTCCCTATTCCTGGCCCGGTAGCTTCCAAATGAATCCCCAGTTAACGACACTTGAAATAAACATCCACCAGTGCAGAGACATTAATGGGAATGTGGCAATGTGGTGCAGTATGTATTTCTGCCAGAATTTACTGTCAATAAATGCCCATTTATTGTGAAAGTGTTAAATCAACTGTCATAAATCGTCCCTAAGGACAGATATTACATCTTCTCTATAGTTACCATTGGCAGGGATTTCCATTAGAAACCCTATTATTTTTCATACCTTTTTTATTCCCACATGAAGTTTCAGATTGAATGGAAATTTGATATGCACTGTCTCAGCAGAAGACAAGTTTTATTTGTGAACAAGTTTGTGCAAAATGTCCAGAACAACTCATTCTGCTGGTTTTATGTGATTCTGCCCACAAACAATAGGGAAGATTTGCAGGCATTATTTTGCCAGACAACTAGAATTTATAAATCAGAATGGATGGGCCACAATGCACAGTGTAGTTTTTCTTGTATCAATAATAATTTCTATGAATAAACATCAATAACAGTTCGCTAGTGATGAAAGGATGAGATCTGACAGTTGCCAGGTTCCCCACTTATTATGGATGCGCAGGGCACCGGAGCCTCTCTGTATCACCTGGGTGCCCCAAACCTCCCCTAATGCCAGTGTTGCAAACGAGTTCAGCTTTCACGGCCCATCTGATTGACAGTCCTCTGCGGGAGTGGCCAGGGAGTGACAATAAACAACTGCAGTGAGTAAAGAGTCTAGTTCTCCAGGGAACGGACTGAACTCCCTCAAAACAGGGATTTTTTTTGTGATGAAGGACGAGCAGCAGATGACAGGCAGCAGGGCAGGGCTTTTCGCATCTAACGGCACGAGGCTGTCTTCTCCAGATCTGCTGCTGGGGACCTGGAAGACAGGGTCATGCTGTGAGCTGCTCTGACTGCTGTTGCTTTTCCTGTTTATGCTTAAGGCCAGACTAGAAACAAAGCAATTTTACAAAGGATCATAGCCTAAGGCATTACTGCCTATGGCCAGGCATGTCTAGATCAGAGAGGACAGGGGAAGGAGTATGATGCAAGACTCCAAAACAAGCCATGAGAGCCCACTGCGTAAACAGCCCATCCTCTGTCACGTGCGCCGTGATTTACACCTTTGCGTGGTAGGCACCATCATCCCTGAAACACTATAATTATATACCTACCTGGGCTACCCTGACGGCTGCCTACGCCCGGCTCCTCTCTGGCTGTGTTTCCCAGCCCAGCAGAAGGCCATCCTGAGTGATGGGCTGGCTGCCCCCTGCTTTTCCCATCTCCTTTTCACCGAATTTCAGCCTTGGATCAGGCTATTCCTGGCACACAGCATCTCCCACTCCCACAGCTCTCAGACCTTCCGAGTGATAACAATCACCATTTTAGCTTCTCATTTCACCTCAGGAGCACCCTCTCCTATGCATGGGACATTCAATCCAGCCTGCACATCAGCTCAGCCCACCAGAGCTGGTGCATCACAGCAGTCTCGGGGGGCTCAGTCTCAGATGCAGATGAGTTAAGGGGGTCTTCAGCAATACACAGACTTTCTGCATAGAGTTAATCCTGGCCTGGGTGTTTGGACCTCACAAAATCCTACCTGCTTTATGCTCCCACCTGAATGGTCCCAATTCTTTTATGAGAAGGAGACACGGAATATGGAGGAAAGTCAGCCCAGATATCAAACTCACAGTGTGGGCAGCCCTGTTTTCATCACTACAACTTTGTTTGAATGCTGTCTCCAACACTTTTCCTACTAGGTGTGAAATAGGTTTGAACTTTCCCATTGCAAAGTGCCAATCAGTTGTTCCTTTCCCCACACGATTTGAAGATGCTTTGCTGCTGAGGAAAGGCCCCATCTGGCTGCAGTTTCACTTTTTAATGCTTTACATAAACACTGCTATAAAAAGCAATGACATGCAGATAAAGAAAATAATGGCTTCATATGGAGTTTGGGCAAGGGTTATAAATCACTCCAAGGCATGCACCCAACCACACCTGTTAGAAAGCAGAGTTCAAACTTAATGCTACAGTAAAACTTGCAAGAAGAGGGGATTTAGTCCTTTCCTGTAGCTGTATGTTAATTTGCTTTTGAAATAGTTAGCCAAGAAATACTTTAACGCAAGCTGACTATGAATTTCATGTTACTTAATGAGGTGGTTCCCCATATCTTCTTCTCAGTCTGTCTCTTTTAGCTGACCACAGCTTTGGGAATGGCTGAAAGCCTCCCGAGAGCCCTACAACATCTTGCAGGACATTGGAAGTGACATGGCTCGGACTAAATGACAGTCTGGCTTCTATTCCCTACATCTTATTCCCTGCTTTGGAGCGATTTACTTCTTCAGAGCCCTGCACTACAGATACTCCGCGGTGAGAGCCACAGACTCTGCTCCCGGCAGCGGGCGCGGGACCGCGGGAGGCCGTGTCCCGGAGCGCACTGCCGAGGATCGCAGCCTGTGCTCCGCGTCTGTTCGTATCTACGTCACACACATCGCTCGGAACGGCAAAGCACCGATCTCTTCTGCTGGGACGCTGTCACTTCCCTAACTTAGCAAGGGTGTTGCGTAAGAGACTATAAAATCTGTATTTTGAGCTGTATGGAGTTTTCTGGAAGCCAAAATACAAAGGTAGGTTTGCACAGCCTGTGGCATATTCCCCTGTGAGACACAGCATCATGTTCCTCCAAGGGCTGTCCTTGCGTGCCCTTCCCGCTTCTCCAGGGTGAGCCATCTAAGGACTCCAGCACTCTTCACAAACTGATTAAGCATCACTTTGTCCCTATAAGGGATGTAATCATTATCATCTGCATTTTACAGATGGAGGAAGTATTGCACAGAAGCAACTTGTCCAATGTCATTTAAGGCAGACAAGCCAAATCCGGAAACACAACCTAGATCCCTGAGCCCCAGCTCCGCAGTCTCACCGCCAGACAATGCTCTGTTATCTGTTCACAGCGAAGCTCATTTACTGAGGTGACTCACCCAGCAAATACATTCTTCTCACATGAACTGTGAGAGCATCACAGCTGCTACGTACGTGGGATTATTTTTGTCTCTTTTCTGCTTAGGCACTGTTTTCAAAATGTAGCCAGGAACTCCAGAGGTGGTCCAAGGGCTGCACCACTTGAGCAGGGTATTCAGGAGAAGAGAGCTGTGTTACGGCTCTAGGACTGCTTATACTGCTGCCTGCACAGTGGAGATCATAGATTAATTTTGTCCTGATCTTTTCTTCCGGAGACTTTTTCTGGGAATCGGAGATTCATAAAACTACCAGTCTTCCTCACCTCCCTAACTCGGCTTCTGGGATCGCAGGACGTGCTGGAGGCAAAATATCTAATTAGGAAACTGAGCAACCTCTGGCCGCGAGCTGAGGTTTCAGACTAGGTGACTTTTTGGCAGCTGCGAGAGTAAAGCTGCCACGACAGTTTCACTAGTGTTTAATGGGCTTTTAGAAGTGCCTGCGGAAGGAAAAGCACAGCTGCTCTGTTGCAGGGGGAGCTCCACGTCCCGGGAGATTTTAGAAAATAAGCTGCGTTTATAAATAAAAATAAAAAAATATTAAACTGTCCCCTGCACACCTGCTCTTGCAGTCTGGATACATCATCTGGATTCAGCCGAGCTGTGTCTGGGACACGTCTGGGGTCCCTGAGCCACCTTGGTGTTGTGCCCTGGCCCACAGCTCTCAGGGGCAGAGCAGCAGCGTCCTCGGGGGTGAGAGCAGGCTCACGCCGCTCCTGCCCGGGGGGCCACGCTGCCGAGCTGGTGGGCAGCCGGGGCTTGGAGAAACCTCTTCCCTCCTCTCTGCGTGCCCAGCCCTGCGTGCCGGGGAGGGTCTGCGGCTGAAGCCACGGAGCCCGTTTCTGTCCTGCGAGAATGTCCGTTTTCAGAGACTCCAAATGACTATTTGGAGAGTCAGGCAAAGAGATACTACTTGCACGACAGATCGCGCAACACGGAGCCCAGGCTCTGCGTTAGGAGCTCGCTGCGGGTACCCCGAGCCAGCGAGCAGCGGGCACCCATCCCGCCCCAGGCAGAAATCCTCGGGGACAGCCCGGGCGCAGCCACCCCTCGGCAGCCACCAGCTGATGGGCTTCACTCACGTGGTCGATGAGCTCCTTGATCATGCCGTTCCACTGCCCCTTCTCATCCTGCGCCCCGTATTTCCCGTCCTCCACCAGCCGGATCTCATAGGTGAAGCCCAGGATGATGGCCAGCTCCTTTAGGAGGTCGATGCAGTAACCCTCAAAGCGGTCATTCCCGAACAGGGCTGTGTCGGACTTTCGGAACATGACAAAGGGCTCTTCCTGCACGTGGGAAGGCAAAAAGTCCCCGTTATGGGTCAGCTGCGGGCCCAGCTCCCACTGGAGACAGGCCATCCCTGCGGGTCAGCCTGAGCCACGAGGCGCAGGATCTTCTGGCACCGTGACATGTTGGGAATAAATTAACTTTGCACAGCACATCAGCTAATTAGCAACCTTGTTTACCCCACAAAATTTAATTTTGTCTCTTCTAAGCAGCCAACTGTTTTCCATTTGGTAGGATTTCAGGGAGAAAAATAACCATTTCATGCTCTGAAAATGAAAAGTGTTGAGAAACTGTAAAAGGGGGGAGGAAAAATTGAACCCCAAGTCCCGCACAGCAGAAACGCAGCTGACCCGCACCACAGTACCTGTCATTTGCTGCAGCTGCAGCGAGCAAGAGGCTGGTGGGTTAAATACAGGGCAAGGGAGCCGCGCGTGGCTGGTGCCCAGCCCAAAATGTTCCCCAGTTCAGCTTGCTTTTCCCTTTGCCGGCACTGGCTGATGGGATACAGGGCCCAACTGCTACCCAGAGAGAGTTTCTGCTGTCTGCTCCAGTTACGGCTGCTGTGGGATGCTTGGGAGGCATCTTTAATCACAGCAGTGCCAAGCACCAGCACAAGCGAAAAATAACTAATAAAGTGCTTTACAGCAGGCTTTGCCCTATGGATCCCTGCCTCTTTAGCGGAGGCTGGCAGGTGAAGTCAGCAAACACACAGCAAACTGCACAGCCCTGTGGTGAGTATCAGGCTTGGGCAGTCACTAAGGACGAGGGAGACTGGGGAGCCTGAGGGAGAAAACGTGTAGGGGACAGATGGAAATGGCAAAAGATGGTAGGCAGCGGGCAAAAGCTAGGAGGCAAGGAGAGGATGAGATACCAACAGCAGCTAATACATGGCTCAAACTGAAGGTATCTGCAAGGTTACTGTCCTTGCCCACGGGGTGGCCAGCGAGGGGAGGGCTCACTCACATTTTGCTCTGGTGAGCGAACCGTGTTGCTGGCGTCCCCGCAGTATTGCGTGGGGACGAGGGGGCTTGAAGTCGCGGGAGGGAAGGTCTGGAGTCCCAGCTCGGGTACTACCGAGATGCCCAGTTTGGTGGAGCGCAGGCGCCCTGCCTCGGGTGGGTATGGCGAGGAGGGGGTTCGGGACGCAGAGCTGGGCTGTGCCAGCCTGGGGGCTGGTGGCTTTTGTCTCCCAGCGCGATCTGCTGCCCCCACCTCTGCCATCTGCGGTGCGGGCAGGCAAGTGGGCAGGAGGTGCCTGCTCGGCCTGAAAGTGAGGTAGGGAGGGGACGCGAGCAGGCAAAGCTCGATTTGCAGTATGATAAAGCAAAACTGATAACATCACGCCTATAGAGTTTAGCTTGGCATGCACAGCTCAGTTAAATCCTGCTCTCCCTGGCCGCCTCCTCAGCTTTCTTCTCTGGAATTAGTGCTTTGTTTGTGGATCAGCTGAATCTATGGATCTTGATATAAATACGCTGGCTCCAGAGCAGCCGTAAAGCACTATTAATTTTGGGAAGCGCTGTAGGGATTACATACATATTTAACAGCCGAAGCACTGAACATTAGGACGCCACTCGCTTCAGTAATGTATCTCCAGGTCTCAAACATTTCCTAGGGGGTAATTCTGAACTCTGTGAACCACTTATTCACGGACTATTTCACAATTTATTACTGAAAATGGCCAGACATCCAATTCACAAGCTCTCTCAGTTTGCTAATCGATTTCTCAGTGAAGGTGCCCTCAATTTCATAACTTCACAGTTCCCATATTGCTTGGGGAGAGTGGCGCTGGCTGCTGGGGTAATATTTCTCTTCCAACAAGTCACTGCAATATGATCAAAAGGGGGAAAAAAAAACCTTTCATGCTTTTCCTTTTAAAGGTTCCTCCTATGGCTTTTCTACAATCATTCACACCAGTGCAAAAGTACAAAGGTGTTGCAAATGCAAATAAAATTTAGGGTTGTATTTTCTTTTTTAGAATCCAGTATATGAAAATGCAATTATTGCAGAACTCGGGTCTAAGCACATTTTCTTCTCCTGCAGGCAAGGGCATTGCAGGACAGCTGTGGTTTCGAGGTAGATACCCCGTGGCACATGTGCAGGCCCAAGGAATGGCACAATTAATAGGAACTGATATCACCCTTGTACATTATGTAATTTGTACATGCTTGTGGAGTACGAGATGAAAATGCTGCCCGAAAAAAGCATGTCAAAGGCAGATGGCTGACAGGTCTCCTCCTGGCTCCATCATTTTGCATTATGCTGTGATCTTTGAGGTACAGTGATTATTGCACCCTAGACCCAGACATTTCCACAACTCTGGCCATGCGTCTTACCCCTGACAAGACGCATCTTTTCTGGTTTCCCTCAGTCCTGTCTGTACAGCTCTCTGATATTCCAGTCCCGAACTGCTGTCCTTTGGCTTTGCCCTGCAGTCGGGTGCTCCTCCAGCTCTCAGTGCGGGCACCTCTGCTGCCGTCTCTCAAACCACCCCCCAGTGCTACCAGCCGTCCCACCCCAAGAATTTTCCCCAATGCGCTGCGCGCAGTTCTGATTAAAGAGAGTGGGGGGGAAGAGGAGTTGTTATATAAACTTCTGGTGAGTTTTATCCAGCCACAGTATGGGCTGAACAATTCCCTTAGAGCTGATCCTGAGCCTCCCCCTGGGAGTGACTTGATGTGATGCGTTATTCATGTTGCCCTAAAAATTTGCATCTCCTGTGTACAGGTACTGGCAGCACTTTAGGTTACTCTTGCTAAAATGAACTAAACCTGCTATGGCAGGTCTCTCCATTTGGCCTGTTAGAAAAATACTGCCTGAACTTCTGCTTTCTGAACACACCAAGAGTGCTTAAATGCAAAAAAATCCCCAACCCCAAACCACCCAAACTCTGTGTGTATTGTGCCTGAGTGCACGTGTACTGCTGCAAGGGTCTCAACAGAAGCAGTCTTACAATCTGATGCATGTTGAATTGTTAAAGTGCCTTTCGCTCTGTCATTTCTCTGCTGCTTCTGCAGTAACTCCTGATGTGACGATTCATTTCAATAACCGAAGCCAGTGGGGGACCATTGCTGCCGCCGATTCTGCTAATGCACATGGCACAGGAACACCGCCCTGTGCAGACTCTCCTGTAAGCACGACCCATTGCGATCTCATGGGACTGGCACAGTAGAAAACTTTCGGACTGGGAAGGGAAGGAACTTTTCCAGTCTCCCCTGCATGCTGAGGCATGAAAGCAATGTGTTACTAAGTGTAGTCAATGAGCTAAGGCTGCACTTGACTCTTGGAGAGAGGGACTTTAATGAAAGTGTTTCTTTGGAACAAATATTATGTGGTGGATGGGAAGTTCTTTAGAAGGAGTGGCTAATTTGCAAGGAAAGCTGCAGCAGCGTCTGTATTTGGCTCATATTCTGCCTGCTTCTAATCTGCTAACCTCTTGCTGAGGGATGCAAGACCTTTGGTTCCAGCTCTTCTTCTGCCCTGGACCAAGTGTTTCCTTTCTCTGTTCTCCTCTGGGCACTTTCTCGGTCCCTTTCCTTCTATGACACAAAACCCCACTGTCAGGTCACGTCCTTTTGGGAAGGCAGGGACATCATGAGGGATCACACTGCTCTGGACTGGGGAACGCGTCCCCAGCTGGCTCTTTACCATCTGTACCTTTATGCTCCCTGAAAATACGGAACACAAAAGGGCCAGAAAATTTCCATAAGCAAAACCATAATTCAGGCCTAATCATGGGTAGACTGTCCAAGGGCTGATATTTTTTTTGCTTCCTGGTGACATTCCGTGAGCCTGCGCTGTGTAATACAGCCATATAGAAACCAATGTCACTAGTCATAATTCATTAGATAGTAAATAAAAATTCATTCTGATCTGATGCCGGCCGTCAAATCCAATAGCAAATGTGACAACAAAACGCAGCACGACAGCTGGAAGCAGAGGAGACCTGTTAAGCAACTGTGGTTTGCTGGATAATGGCATTACTCTTAGCTAGTTTATCAAATATGTACATAAGAGGGGGAAAGAAACACAATTGTCGCAGCTAAGCCAGGGTCTCTGGTTGTTCCTAGTATTTCCTTCTGTAACAAGAACACTCCTATCCGAGGTAGGCAGCGCCGGCCATCTGACAGTGCCCGCTGCTGCCTGCCCGGGCACTGGTGATAAATGGGCGATTCGGAGCTTTTCTGGAGCTCAGCACGTGCAAACCTCCCGTGCCCTCCAGCACGCGGGGAGCAAGGGGGGAGACAGGGGACCTGGCCAGGCAGCTGAAGCGGGGGGAGCTCAGCTGGGACGAGCAGCACCTTCCTGGGCAGAGGGAACACGCGTGGTTCCAGCTGGCCCGTGCCAGCCTCACCGTCCGCCGTGCGTTGGCTGGCAGCCTGCTCCGGAGCGGTGGCATCGGAGGATGCCGCAGGTCACCTCGGTGCAGGTGCATGGGCACAGCGCTGCCCTGCTGAGCCCAGCCTCCTTGCTCGGCTTTCCAGAGGGACTAGCAGATCTGTACTGGGGTGATGTGAGTTTTCAGAGATATCAGCTATCCCTGAGATTTATGGGTGGAGGAAAAAAAGACAGGCTTGCAATCTCCTACCAGGACAGTGGTGACAATTAGAGATCTGTTGCTCAGCGAGTCTGTGACATTAGGCCCTCGTCCTTTGGAAATTTCTGTGATGTTCAAACCGTCAGAAGGGCTCCATGCTCCAACCTGAAACGAAGCAAGCAAACGCATGAATACCCGCCTTGCATTCCTCACTTGCTCTCAGCATCCTACTGGCCTGGAAAATGGAGCTTGCTTCTTTCCTCTACAGTAAACAGAAACAAAGCTGAAATTATCATCTTGTATAACCTAAATGGAAGATTTGCATTAACCCTTCAGCTGCAGGTCACTCCAGCTGCACCTGTATAATAAACAACCCCTGCACTCTCGTCTGATGCAGGTACATGAAAGAAGACCAAAATGACTGGAATTTAGGGGCTGAATGAACAATTTGCAAAGGTACTGTGTAGAGCAATCAAGCCATGCTGAAGAGTCAACTCTGGGCAAGGACAAAGCAGAACAAATGAAAAACCCCACACATAATGAGGCCATTTTCTTTTTTTTTTTTTTTTATTTCCACATGGATTTTCTTTGGTGGGGAGAATTAAAAATGACTTGACCAGCTCTGCAAATCCCTGGTAGGGACCATTCCTATCCTCTGTGTTGTGGTAAACTAGACAGAGATTTCTAACACATCCCCTTGGAAAGGCCCTGGTCATCCCTTCAGGGAAGACCACTGCAAGGGGAGGTCTTGGTCCTGGCAGCAAACCTGGAGGAGGGAACGGCAGCAGGCTTGCAGGCTTGCATGGGCACAGGCACGTGCAGCTACGTTCCTCATCAATTTGAGGTGCTCTGTTTTTCTCAAGCTGTCAATTTTAATAAATTATTAGACTTTGAAGAAGTCTGTTGATCCAGAAATAGCAAAACATGTCTCTCTCTAAGAGAAGTCATCTGGGCAAATCTAAGCATGTTAACCTGATATCCGCAGTGCAGGGGAGGCTTTAGAACAAACTTGGAAGGCAGGACTGGCTAAAGGACTGTGATAGTGAGATAAAATGTCAGGAAAGGTGGAGGCATATGGGATTGCTGCCAGCAAACGGAGCAGGGTGGCCACATAGCCAGCCTGACAGCGAGAAAAAACAAAAGCCCACACGGAAGTAGGAACAGAACAATCCATCTGTAGGGTCAAACTGTGAGATGGGACTCAGAAAGAAACCAAAGGCAGACAGCTCAAACCCACTGGGGAGCCAGGAAATTCCAATACTTTATTTATTGCTATTTTTAAGATTCTTCAACCTCTTCAGCAGTCTAAGGGGAGAACTTGGTTTTACTGCATCCCCAAAAAGAGACTTTGTAATGAGCAATGCTGCCTGGCAAAAAAATATCACAAATTCTAGAAGAGTTTCCATGAACTTTGTGAAAGGCTCTAAATATTTCAGGTAAAACCTAAGCAATCTCCCATATCTCCCTTCAATCACACAACAGCTGCAATATCAAAAGATTATTATTGTGCATGGGAAAAGAGAAGCAAGTCCAAGAGGCCCCTGCTTAGCAGCACTGCAGACTCAGTTAACTATGCCTTGCTAAGTTTTCTTTAAGCAAATTAAATACATGGCACTTAAGACTGAATTAATCAGTTTAAAATATTTTAAAAGGAGAAAAAAAGGAAAAAAAATGCATTAAGAGAACTGTGCAAGTCAGATAGTCAAACTACATGTAATTAGGTTTAGTTAATACTCCTGTAATCCCTGGAACATTGAGGAGGTATAAGGATCAGGAGTTCAATCTTAAAGCTCAACAAACATAAGCTATTATACATAATGCACAATCCATATGGGATTTGTTTGTAGTTTGGTGTTTTGTTATTTCAGATTAACTATTGACAGAACCCTAGCTTCAGCAGAGATTTGACATCAATACTTTAAAACCCCTCTAGAGCTGACAAGAAGCTTTCAAAAAAATAATAGTGGGAACTGTGAAATCTCTGAATTGTCGGAGACAAAAGTTGAATGGCTGTACAGAGTATGCATCAAGGTTTGGCAGCTTCCTATGGGCTTTATGTGACACACAATAGCAATAAATACAGCTGGTGCCAGCTATTCTCCAGTACACCTGAGGAGTATTAGTTTGACAGATAGATATTGCAGTTGTACTTAAACATTTAGATTCACATCGTATCCAAATACTCGCACGTTTTTCTATTATTCTACCAACACAGCTCTCTGGCGGTCTGTTGGTGCCACGGTACTCCAAAAAGACATGTTGGGTTTTTTGGTTTAGACAATAAACAAAATATTTTGTAAAAAAGAAGTCAAGCTACAAAGATCGTCTCCTGCTCAGTTCTTGTGAGAAGGTGGCATCTTCCCCTGCTCCTCTCCCGCCTCCTTCCTGCACGGGCTTGGCTGGTTACAGCTGAGACTGAAGGTCATTGGGTTTATTTGAAATGTTTTCTTTATTCTGTATGTGACACCAAAAAATACCCACTAGGAGAGTGCTGTGGTGACCTTGAGATTTTTTACATGAAGCAAAGAACTACTGCTGTGGTGTGAAAGCGTGGCAACAATTTATTTCAAAGCGAAGGAAAAACAAACTGTAAAAAAGGGGAGTGGGGAAGTCAAGCTGTTTGGTCCCAGGAGCTTCACCGCACAGGATCCGTCCCCTCCAAACAGGAGGGTTGGTCAAACTGGTGCCTCCAGCCTCCGGGGGCTGCCTACCTGCACTGCGTGATTAATTCCCTGGAAAAGTCATCTGTGCATGTTGGGCCGCTTGCTGCATGGTTAATTGAAAACTCCCTCTCTCTGCTCCCGGCTGGCGTTTCCCGCGGTACCATAACCTGTCTCCATGCCCAAAGGTTACAGGACTCAGCACTCCTCCCTGGCTGCCAGTAGGCACCTTGTGGGTGTCGAAAAGCAGACTCTGCTCTAGAAAGGGATTTGCTGCCCAGTCGCCAACTTTCTTCTGTAAATCTGCAAGACACCTTTAGCAGAACGGGGACTCGGAATTACTCACAAAAGGGGTCAGGCTCCAGGAGCCCTCGCATGCTGTTATCTGGAGCCTGATTAGAGCGCAGCCCCTGGGCATTGCTCGCTGGTATCAGCTGTTCCCAGTGCAGTACTTTCTTCATTTCAGGCCACTTGCTGCTCTCTTTTGTCTTAAATGAACTGATCTCACCTTGAAAGGGATGTTCTAGGGGTGTTTAATGCTTTGCATATTGCCTTTTTTTTTTTTGAAAAGTAATTGTAGAAAAGGAAATGAAATCCCCATGAACACCTGAGAATCAGATTTGCACATCAGCATCATATTGCTGTGCCCAGAGTAGAGTTGCACTAATTAGGAGGATCTGAGGCTGCAGCCTTTGTGCTGTGTTGCCTCTGGGTGGCTGGGCAAACATGGCCACCGAATGAGATCCCTCCAGCCAGCCAGGCAAAAATGCACTTTTTGCTTTTTTTCCTCGTTGTCCCTTAGATAACACATAGAAGAAATAAACAAAAGTACACACTGCATTCTCCTGCAAAATCTAGGCTGTAATAAGCTGGTGCCATTTCCAAGCCTTAGGCAATTTTCATTGTGGGAAATCACACCAAGATGATGCTTTCAAGAGCTGTTGCCTCCTCAGGGAAAAATCAACATTTTGTAAGCAAGCCCAGCAAGATGGGGTGGGACGGCCTTTATTCCTTCCACCTTTAGCCTGGGCAGGGAGAGGTTAATGGCTGCTCAGAAAGTTTCTTCTGCTTCTACTATCTCAGGAAAGTGCCACAAGCACTTCTGCAGCTAGTAACTGTAATCCCACACATACCGCTTCGGGGCTAGTGAGTCATGGCTGAGGCATGGAAAAGGATCTGAGAAATTCCACAAAGTAAATATCCTTTTATATAAAAACCAGAAAACCTGGAAACAATACAACCACCAACCATTTCCTCTATTGCCTGAGTATCAGAGTTAGACTAAGCCACATGCAGATAAGACAAACCCTGCCTACCTTTTCGAGACCATCTTCTTTGAGGCTGATGATATCCAGATCAAAATCTGTCCGTAAACCGCTAGTTTTATTAAAGACAATTCGTCCTGTTAATCCTTCCCATTGGGCCTGTGGAAGGGAGAAAAAGTAGCAGGGCTGTTACTTGGTATCATAAATAATCTTTTGCCCTCCACTGTATGTTCTTTTAATTAGTCCTTATACGGGTTCTTTCTCCCCAAAGAGCATGATTAATTAATAATCACGTCCGTTCAGACTACAGACGGAGCTAGAGATTTTCTTAACTCTCTTGCAGTCCTTGCTACAAATTTTGTTCGCACCTTTTGTGTTCGCCAGCTGTTGCAGGACATGATGACTCAGTAGAAAACTGCTTGCATTTATCATGGTATCCTTGTGTGCTGCATTTATCCTTGTAGTACTGATAAATGCTGGGCTGCAGAGAGCCTGAGTTTGGGACAACTCCAGTCAAGTTCATAAATAATCCTTTTCTGCATGAACCTGCTGATGCTTCCAAGGTGTGTGGAAGCTAAAATGTCCTGAACACTTCCCTCCCTTCCTTTCAGATGGAAAGTGGAGCAGAAGAGGCCAAGGGCTTGTCCATGCTAGCAGGTTCTGTTGTTTTGAAACAGGCACGGGAATCTGGTGGGCGCGTGCTGCATCGGTACCCCTGGTTCGGTTTTTGGCAGTATAAGCAGGGGGCAGGTGCCCAAAAGAGCTGGGGAAACCCTGTTGCTGGAGACTTTCATCACTTGACTGGACCAGGTCCTGCACAGCCTGGTCTGACTTGGGAGCTAGTCCTGCTGTGAGCAGAAGCTTGGGGTAAAAATATCTAGATTCAGTTCAGTCAATATTATTCTATGATTCCATTTCTTTTCCACTGTACGCTTTGCAGCACCACCAGAATTAATCTCTTCTGATTTAGGAGGTGAGAGACCCCCAAATACCAGATGCTAGCTGTGCTGGCAGAGCAGGTGCTAAGGGACAGCATGGTATATGATGCCTGCTTTGCCCAGGGACAGTGCTAGGATGTACTATAAGCATCTGTCCTACGGAGGATGCTCCCGTAAGAGCGCCGGGCTGCTGACATGGTTTTCTGCTTTACAATCGCATCTCAGCAGTGGAGAGCTGAGACTCGGGCTCCTTCCTCTGAGCAGTTCAGTGTGCGTTCCTCGCTGATGAATGTGTTTCCTTTATGGGTGGGAGAGCTTGAAATATCCCAGTGTGATGAAGGTGGCATAATGTATTCTCAGGGGGGAATGACTGGCATATTTCCCAGTAAATATGCTCCTCCGGCTCTTCCTCATTAATTCCCAAGGAATAATGACAGCCTCCTCCCAGCCTCACCACCCTTGAGTTTTGGGGAAGGCTGCGCTCAGTTTGCTCATTTTGGCCTGCAGGTGGTTTGCCTGTGGGACGCGCAGCCTGCGGAGCCCCCTGGGAGCCAGGAAAAACACGGAGCGTTTAACATACCCAAGCAAACACAACCTGTGTGCTGAGCCACACAGCTCCTGCAGGGCTGGAGCGAGAGCACCCACGGGCTGCACGGCTCCGGGGACCGGGCTGGGGGTGCGTGGCGTCGCCACGGCCCCCAGTGGGCTCTGATCCCTCTCGGGTCAGCCTTGTCTCTGCAAAGCAAACTCCGAGCACCCGCTGTCCTGGCCTCCGGGCTGGCAGTGGCTGCAGAGGAGCGTGTCCTCTTGCCTCCTGCCCCCACGCGTGGCCCTGTCCCCCCAATTCCTGGGGAGCCCTGACGGCCCCATCCCGGCCCCTTTGCACCTCAGCAAATGGGACCAAGCAGGGCTTCGATGCACAACTCTCCATCGACCCGGTACGGTGAGGACCACGGCCCGTGCGTGCACGAAGAGCGAGCGGTGCCGGTATCTGTGGGGAGCCCAGGGCCGGGGGAGCGGGTGTCTGCAGCGAGGCATCCCTCTGCGCGCTGCTTTGTCTTTACAGGAGTTTAGAGAGAGCAATTACTGTGTGTTCTGATTGCAATGGGGAGGAAGCTTATCCCCGCAACGAGCTGACGCGGTGCCAGAAAGGGAAACAACAAGCAGGCACTGGAGTGTGAGGCTCAGGGTAATTTGCAAAAGGAGCCAACCAAACAAATTATTTACACTCTCTTTTGGCAGCCAGCTGGAGCAGGTTTCTGCAGAAGGGAACAAAACACGAAAAAGGAGAGAGAGAGGCAGAGAGAGGAGAGGGACCATCTTCAGTGCCTATTAAGAAAAAAGTTCATTCTCTCTCTGCAATGGGAATCATTCTTCCTTTTTCCTCCCCTACACCTGTGCGCTCGTGCAGCTCCGGCAGCACCTGGGGTGGGCACGCTCTCACTGCACTTATGTGTTCAGGGTCCGCTGGGGTCTGTAGGTGATTTGCAGCACAAATCGTAGTAACGGTTAACAACGTACTTCTACTCTTCTGTTTTAAAACTTCAGGGGATTTTGTACCCAGCCTTTTAAATGTGGCCCAATCATGCATCTGATATGCAGCCAGTTTCATAACTTCCCATGTGAAGAGCCACAGGCGTAGAAGTTTAAAAAGGCCTCAGGGTAAATAAGGGGGCTTTATCACAAAGATGTATCTGGTAGGGTGTGCAGTACCTCCTGGCAGCTCTGCTTTCATTTTTTTCTCGTGTGAGGGCTCCTTTTTGCAGACAGGCAAAACCCAGGGTGTGAGTGCAGGGGTGCCTGCACGGGGGCTCTTCTGTGAGGGCCGACCACCCCTCACTGCAGCTTCCCTGTGCTGCGCTCCCTTGGTGAGCTCACTGCTCATAAAACACCCGTGCTTTGAGTCTGCTTGCGTGCTTAAGCCAGATGCAAACAAACAATTACGTGGGCTGAACAGAAAGAAATCATAATGACTGAAAACAGAGAATGAAGCTGCCTCCTCACTCCCCGGGCTCCCTACTTGCTAAATCCACCGGTCTGCCAAAGCCGTTCATCAGCACGCAGGCAGAGATGCACAGCGCTGCCAGCTTTGCCACTGGGATTTAGCAGCACTGAATGCCCTTTGTGGACCCCAAGCAAATGTTCCTGTAAAAGGCAAATGGCTATTCCTCTGCTAAGAAATGGCCTCGGAGAGAGAGTGGTCCAGCTGCTCTTGACGCAAGAAGAGGCCAGGGCAAGTCTCAGTGACAGCATGGGAGATTTCAGCTTGTTTTGGATGTTGCGGCGTGGCTGCACGGATGTTATTTTGAAGGCAAAGACAGGATTTTTCCTTTCTGGCTGCACTCAGCAGCCTGGTGTATATCTGTGCTTCCATCCAGTTGTACCTGCCCAGGTGGGGGGATTTTTTATAACCCTATACCTGCCAAGCCTCCCTGCCACGTGCCTCCGTACCTGCGCGCTGAGCAGCTGCACTGCTCCTGCCGGGGAAGTTTTGCGTTAGTGGGAAGCAATTATGGTTGCAAATCATGCTTTTACCTCTTTTATAAAATTCATGAAGCGGCCACCAAACCTCCAGGCTTTGTGCCGATGGCACTGCAGGGAGTTCACGGTCATCTGAGGGGCGCGCTGGTAGCAGACGGAGACCACGTGCACCGCATCGTACAACAGGGCAGCGTCTGTCTAAAGTAAAGGGGAACAGCATTTGTGTCGATAGCAGTTCCAGAGCAAGGAAGCATTCAGACAGCAAAGCAGTGGGGGATCCGTAAAGTGTCGCAGGAGAAGCTGCAAGAACCCCCTCTGCGTTAACCCCTGCCCAACACCTGGGGGACCTGAGGGTTCCTCTACCCTGGTCCACTGCCGACCATCCCACCTCCTGGGTTGCAGTCCAACCCTGCAAACAGCGCTCCGAGGGCAGGGCTGGGCTCTCAAGACATTCACTGGGATCTCAAGACGTTGCTATAAATGCGTATGCTTTAACACAATGACTTGTATAAACCTCTAAGCTGACCTGTCATGCAAAGCACGTCCTCAGAACACGTAGCTCTGCACATGACAAAGCCTCATGAGCATGTTTTTCTGTTACATGGCTCTTTAGACTACAAGATATAGTTCTGTCTTAAAATCAGAGATTGTGAAAATGTCATTTGTCTGTGTGTATCTGTTCTGGTTATTTCTAGTGCATTTACTACTGTATTGTCACACAAGGAAGCTAGCAATTTCTAAATGTAGAAGATAGTAGCAGAATTTTCTTCTTTAGTCTGTTTTGTCTGAGTGTAAAAAAACCCCATATGAGAACATATTATCCACACTATTTTATACATGGGGAAATAAGAAACAGAGAAGTTAAATAGCTTGTCCGTGGGCATGGAATTTTCCAAAATGACCCAAACTGTCACCGAAATCAGGACCTCACAGATTTATAACATCTTCCTACGTTTCAGTGATTTGAACTAGGGGGAACTTTTTTTCTTCCATATAATGTGATGGTTTTAGATTCAATTTGAGATGCCCCATCTCACCTCCAAACACTGATCAAGAGAATTGGATTTATTTTTCACTCTGATATGGTAAGTCCTCCTAGTGAAAATACATTATTTGCTGGCTTCACAAAGGTACAAAACAGATGTGAGCGTAGCAGCAGCGTAATAAAACACAATAAAACAAAATAATACAGCAAATAACTGGGCAAATATCTAACAGGACATGGCCACAGAGAAAATCCTCAACGTTGGCAGCCGTCCCCGTGACCTTCCCTTCCCACAGCACCCGAGCATGAAGAGCAGGCACCCGATCTGCATCCCACGGGCTTGTATGTACAGCAGCAGGGACAGGTTTTCTAAGTTTGGGGCTAGAGGAGAGTGAGTACAAGAATATGTCCAAGCAATTTCATGGTGAATTACATACTGTAATGCCCAGCTGAGATCAGGGCCCCACTGGGACAGACACCAGACAAACACAAATAAAAGGCAGGATCCCCTCTGAAGAAGCAAACAGACAGGGAACGGGAGAGGAGCCAGCGGCAGCGGGGGGAGCCCAGCACCGTTGCAGGCAATGTGACGCTGCAGTTGTGGGCAGTGCTGCATGAACATAGAAGGCTAAAGGAGAATGGTGGGGCTCTCCTCTAAGAAAAAAAAAGAACAGGAGGGATACGAGGAGCCTTTCAAGGTGAAAGTCTGGGAGGCTTTGCCACTTGTGGGGTTGGTTCTGGCAGGTCTAAAGGGAGAGGGAAGGAGGGAGCCAGTCAGCAATTACGGGGGTCAGAGACAGCCTCGCAGGGAAGACAGATGGGCGAGCAGGTGCTGTACCTTCCAAGCAGTAACTCAGCGGAGCAGAGCTGCCATCAGACCCTAAAAGGAGTCATCAAAGCTGCAGCAAAGCCCATCTCTGAGTATAGCTTTGGCTCTTTCTCCCCGCATCAATCTCAGCGAACTGCCTGGCCCAGTCCAGCCGTGTGCTGTGCTCCAGCCCCGGGAGCTGGGCGTTTGGCTGCTCTTGGGGACTCTGTGGGGAGACGATGGCAGCTGGAGCCCTGCAAGCCCCTGTGGGAGAAGCCCCGGCTACCCGGCTCCTCTGGTGGGACGGGAGCGTTTCTGCTCCCCGTTGCTGCTCCCAGGGCTGGCCGGAGGGACGTGGGAGGCGATCGTCCTGCCCTGAGCTGAAACAGGACTTGGGGAGAGCAACCGAAGAGAGAGGGTGCCCTTTCCTGGGTGCTCCGGGGTCTGGGGCGCACGCAGCCCATCCCTTTCCAGGGCAGCAAGCGCGCGTTGCATCGGGACGTCAGGCAAGCACGGAGAAATCCTGCTGTGCCTGAACAAGGGGCACAATACCCAGCTGATTGCAGCTCCCTCTCTTCTTGTTCCCAGCACGAAATAGCCAGGGCACTTCCCCACCGTGCTCAGCCCTTTCTGGAACTGAAAGCTTTGAATTTTGCCAGTCCTGGGGGCAGCTTTTTACTGGCAAGAAGGGAGGGGAGGAGCAGAGTCTCTCAAAATTGGCAAATCTGTTGGCAAGCTGGGCTTGCAAAAGGAGAGCGTTAACACAGCGGTGGGCTGCAGGGGATTCACCAGCCAAACTCACTGCATTTGAGGGACAGTTGTTAAAGAATGCAAGTAACTACCTTGGGGAAGATACCTGGGATGAGTTGTTACTAGTACAAGCACCAATAAAAATAACATTTAGGCCTTAATGACTGTTCCTGACTTCCCTGCCACTCTGGTCTGCTACCCAGACTTCACCCGTGCTTTGTTTAAACTTCTCATACCATCATCACGCCATCGAGCAGTCCCAGCTCTGCCTTGGGCGTGGACTGCAGCCGCTCCATGGACCACTTCTCAATGATGGAGGACACGTGCGGGTTCTCCACGTTGAGGATCCGGAAACCGGTCAGGTTCACTCCAGAGTAGCGGTATGGTTCTAGGTCTAATGCATAAAGATCCTTAAAAGAGAGAAACCAGTTTAAACATTTTGTTTAGCTTTGTTTTGTTTGTCTTTTCTGCAACGATTCATGTCTGTGTTTGAAGTGAGAAGGCAGAGCCTGCAGAAGGCGGGAGGTGGGATGATGCCCTCATGAATTTGGTGGATCGTACTGTCTGTTGCCATCAGTGTCTGCTTGCAGAGACTCGTAGGTGTTAGTGGCATTCGGGTGTCATATGTGCAGGTTCACCCACGCACAGCAGAGGGAAACTCCTGCCAAAGAGCTCACTCTGTATAAAAGAGGCAAGTGAATTGTGGGGAGAAAACCAGAATCACTATCTGCAACGGTGAAAAAAGAGGCTTGCGACCAAGGGGGAGGGGACAAGGCAGAATTCCTGTATCCAGAGCTCCCTGGGGCCTTTCCATGGAGGATTTGCTGTGAGTGCCGAAGCCCACAGGGTGCTGCAGATGACAGAGTAACTCTGAATGCAGAACGCCAATTTGCAGACGGCTATCAAAGAGGAACTAAGACGCATTTCTTGACATTACGACCAGCCTACACAGTCTGCAAATGAATGAGAGTGCCCTTTATACGAATTAAAAAACCCACAGCCAGGCAGTCCTCAGCTCTGCTGGCAGCCAGCCCACAAGCATCACTTGGCAGGCAGTGAGCGAGGGGCATTTGGAGGCCTCTGCCAGTGCACTTCTTTAATGCATCTCTTGGCTCCGCCGCACATCGAAATATTAAGTTCCATTCAGGGATTGACTTCAGTGTTCAGTAACTAGTCTGAGTAGTTTGGGGTTAGGCAGCACGGCAGGAGCGTACCACAGCTGATCTGCTCACAAAAACCCGGGGCAGCTGACCCGAGGGGGATCTTGACTGGATGTAGAGGAGAATGGCAGTCGGGAGGGGGCTTTGTTAATGGGAATCATTTGTTGCACGGGACATATTTAATCAGAGTTTATCCTGAACAATTTCTGCAAGTGTTTAATGGTAGTAAAAATGCGGGGAGGTGGAAAGGCAACAGCACTGTCTTCTGTGATAGAGGGTGGAGGGGGAATATGGGAACAGTGTTCGTTGCTCTCACAAGGGATTATAAAAAAGAGTTTAAATACAGCATGAGATTACGTGGCTGTTGCTGTTTTGTATAATGTAGCTATACTGGTAGGACACAGCCACGCTGTGGGTTCACTCAGACATGGCGTGCATTGGGGAGCTGGAAAAGCACTGGCCCTAAAACATACTGCCCTAAGCAAAGCATAACAAAATCAGCACTTGCCAGCAACTGAGACTTCATTCTCAGTGGGAGAGCAAGGAATTCTTACAGCTGTTTTGCTTTAATAAGCTTTGGGGGTTTGATCTTTTCCTTAAGCACTGGCCTCTGACTTTGCACCCCCAAGGCATACTGCTGATGGATGCCATGTTTTAATCTGCAGGTGCAGCCAGGGACCGAGTCATTAATCACACCCACAACAGAGTTCAGGGTCTTTGTTGTTTGTTGTTTGTTTTTTTTTCCCTGAAAAATCGCAAGTACCAACCTCCATGTTTTGTTAAAGGGCATTGTGAAAACTAGGCCATAATGTTGACTTTCAAATGACTTACTAAGGGCAAATACAGTTGTTTAACCTCAGACAGATGCTTATATCATCTGGATATGAGGGTGTACAGTGGTCTTGTGCCTGACCCACTGGAATAGATTTACTTCTTCCAGGTTCGTAACTTTTTGTCAGACACTTTGGTTTGTATTCTGGAAATTGTTGTGGGGAAATAACTTTTGGTTGCAAAAGCAGATAATTTCCTCCTCAGAACGTGACTGTATGTGACAAATCTGATCCACTGAGCTCCAGACCTCATGGTCTCCATCGCGCAGCTGTCAGGCCGCCAGCCCTGGCCACCCTTCAGATTCTACTGATATTTTGGGTGCCCTCCCCATCCTGCTGCTCTCCCTTGGCCCTTCATCTCACCAAGTTCCTATAGAAGCCAACCTCCCATCAGATCCTTTCTTGGTTCCAGGTTAAATCTCAGCTGCAACCTGATTTATCATTTCCTGGAATTAGAGGATAATTAAGAATACAAGCTGAGTGTCAGAACGTGCAGAGGTGTGGGGGGAATTGCCATAAGAGTTTCTTCTGGATTTTCTGCTCCTGCACAGCCACAAATTGAAACATCTGGGTCTATTTTCCACCTCATCTACATTCCCTTTCGCTCATTATTTTCTGTACTGCAGATTAATTCTCCCCTCCGTCCTACTACCTTTAAGGAAATTTTATTCTCAGTGTTTCTGTGTGGCTCTTCCCCTTTCTTACCCACGCTCTCCCACCTCCCCTGTTAAAATCCCCAGCTTTGGTTCATCAGTCGTAGGCGGCAATGCTGAGGTCTAATCCTCACCACATCTAGCATCCACAGTAGGAAGCTGCAAAGGCAGGTGTCCAGGAAGGGCATCCTCCGTCTGCTATTGTGCAAAACAGCTCATGGATAGCGTGCCTGCCACGGATCACCGAGGATCCCTGTCTGGGCACGGATTTGCTCGGGCAGCTGTCACTGGGAGGAGTGGCCATGGCCGTAATGGGAGGCATGCACGTACAGTGCTGTTTGAATAATAAACTGCCACGTACTCAGTCATGAGTACATTTGTGTCATGTCGTCAGCCTCAGGTACACTGAGTTTAACAAGAGTTCCTGATCATCAACACCAGTGGAAAACTGGACTAGTCTGGTTTAGTGCCTAATTGGGAGAAGGCAGGTTGGGTGTGGAATTTTTGTTTATGTCGACTCAAAGGATGGGAAGAGATTCCTGCTTCTGCCTGTCTGTAACTGCTGTAAGCAGCAGAATCATAGAATCATTTAGGTTGGAAAAGACCTTTAAGATCATCGAGTCCAACCGTTAACCTAGCACTGCCAAGTCCATCGCTAAACCACGTCCCTAAGCACCACAGCTACGCGTCTTTTAAATACCTCCAGGGATGGTGACTCAACCACTTCCCTGGACAGCCTGTTCCAATACTTGACAACCCTTTCGGTGAAGAAATTTTTCCTGCTATCCAATCTAAACCTCCCCTGGCGCAACTTGAAGCCGTTTCCTCTCATCCTATCGCTTGATACCTGGGAAAAGAGACTGCCCCCCCCTCCCCTCGCTACAACCTCCTTTCAGGTAGTTGTAGAGAGTAATAAGGTCTCCCCTGAGCCTCCTTTTCTCTGGGCTAAACAACCCCAGAAGTGACAGCAGGCAGTGAGGAAGCTTCTGTGTTTGCAAGGACTCATTTTTACAAGCTGCTGAGAAATTCCTAGAAGTGTTGAGTTGAGTTTAAGGGGGTTGTCACTGCTCGGGACTTCGCGGGATGTAAATGCTGTGCGTGCATTAGACAAAGGCTCAGAAGAGTTCCTCCTCCTCTGGTAGAAAAGGCTGATGGGGCTCTTCATGCAGAAGTCAGTGAACTGTAGTCTTGCTGCCTAGCAAAATGTTGAAGCATTTCACGCCAAGTGTTGATACACTGTACTCAGTATTGACTAGGGACCTTTTAGAAACATTCAGTATAACATAATAGACTAATTCATTAGCACCCCATGGGTCTAGTACTGTAGAAGCTGAAGCACATGCATTGCAAGCTAGGAAAACATTGCCTTAAGGAATGACAGATTAAAATATCTTTCCCATGATATAACTGTTATTTCAGGAAAGTGGCATTAATTGTGATTGCTTATCTATTAATTTATTATAATTCTTCTTCTCCCACCTCCAGGCTGTACCTACACATGAAATGTACTCTAGGCTCAGCTGGGGCTGATTAATAGGAGGTTATCTGGGAAATGCTTAAAGCTGCCTGGAATAGATAATGGCAGCAGGGGTAATTAAAATGTCTTTTGCATTTGAAAAATAAATTTTGCAGTTTTTAAGGGTTAGTTTAGTCTGTTTCTTTCCTAAAGGAAAAAAGATAAATCAGATTTTCAAAATCACACAAAATTCAACAGTATACTAGACAATAGCATCCTAAATGGAAACAAAAGTGGCATGCCAAAAAACCCAAACCAAAATGCCTCCTGGAGTCAGAGAAGAACTGGCCCGTGTTTAATGACAGTGGAGTTAATTTCAAGCTGAGTTCTTCTCATGCAAAATAAACCTGCAGTACTGAACTATTGACCACAGCAGGGCTGCTCCTGGCTCTTAAGGGAGACCTAGATGAACACACAGAAACACAGTTCTGGCTGAAACTTGGTCCCATCAAATCCTGTCTGTGGGACTACAACCTCACAAATTCACACATATGCTCATCTTTCAGTGCGTGGGTAGCTGCACTGAAATCAAAATGACTGGGAGGGGAAATAAAACCAGAACCTACATCTGTGCAAAGCCGGAACAGCTCCAGAGGAGTGAGCCAGTCCAAAAGCAGTGAGAGAAAAGACTGACGTCTCTCAGAATGAGCACCTGGGCGATGCCGCGGTTGCTGCAGAGATGTTACAACCAAATCATTGTGGTCTGATTCTAACCTGAAGCTCAGTCTACCCCTGGTCGCCCCTTCTGTTAGGGTACCAGACCTCCCTTCCCCTCTCTTTTCACACCCCACTGCTTTAGTATCCTGCAGCCGTGCAATGCACGCCCAGGACAGGACACCCAGCCCGCTCTCCTGCCGCTTAGACGACCTCCTCCCTTTCCATTCCATCTCAGCAGTGAGTGTAAAAGGTGTTTGCACAGATTAGATACTTTACCAGAGTGGTGAAGATGAAGTGGTAGTATTCTGTCATCATTCCCATTGCCATGGCCTTGAGGAGAGTAGGGAAAGGAGGTTAGTAGGAGTGGATACAAGAATATAACAACAGTCATGCAACATAAACCTCTAAAGAGCTGATCTGGTAGATGTGGTAGGAGGCAGACCCAGAAACACAGAAGCTGGCTTCTGGATCAGTCCCGTGAAGCAGTTAAGCATGTGCTTAGCCAGCAAGAGGCATGTACTTAAGCGAGCTGAAATGTGGTCCTCGAACCTTTCTGAAATGGTGTCAAAGCCTCAGTGTCCAGCTCCTGCAGAGGCCGGTGGCATTTCTGGGTGTTGCTGTGCAACAGACGGCCAGGACACCGACTGCGGCACGCTGCCGTGCTCATGGGTCACGCACGGTGCAAAATCTTCCAGGGATGCAGGCTTGCTTTTGTCGGCACAGCTGGGAGACAGAAGGTTGCCTTTCCTTCTCAGATACCAAACAACAAGCAACCTCGCATAAACCTGTGCAGAATGACCACAAAGCAGCCTATTCTTATGGTTACAAGTCCACGTACTGGCTAAGACGCCAAGGAAAAGGCTTTCTGTTCCTTACACGTGTATTTCTGGTGCTCTGCATCCCCTCCCCTTCAGTGTCGGTTTGTATAATGTGTACCTGGAGCTCTTGTCTGCGAGTCCCTCCTTCCTGCGTGCAATAGCCAGATTCTAACATAGTGCCGGGTTTAGAAACGGGTCAGTGAAAGTAGAGGCACAGGGATGGGAAGCGAGGACATCTCCTGTCCCTCAGCCCTTGGAGATTGTGGTCCGGACCCAAGGGCTCTTGGCGAGCCCAGGCTCTAGGTGTGCCAGCCCCGACACGAAGGACGGTTCGTGCAGATTGCTGGGATTTGCATAACTGAGCAGTGGAGAGAACATGCTGTTCTGTGAGGTTTGTCAGAAAACGGCTGTGGGCTGAAGGCACCTTGCCTGGATGACCTTGTCCAGGCCCTACACAACACAAGGGGAACGCATTTCTGTCTACGAGAAGAGTCACCCTGGAGTTGGTGGGTGGCTAAAGGAAAGAGATACCTGTGGTTTTAACTGTGATGCTGACTCTGTGAGCATGTTTTCTGGAGAAAACACATGCAAGAGCACTTTAAAATCTCCACGGATGGGAAAGTAACTTCAAGTCCCTCCAGGAAACATTCGCTTCCCTTGTTTTTTGCTAAAATTACTAGGGCAGAATTTCCTTTGAGGAAGGCAGTGACAGTTTGAAAAGAAGTGAGATGTCAAAGAACAAGGGAAAGGGAAAGGACCTAGATTACAAGCCTAAATATTGTAACTCTGGAGTGTGACTTTACCCCAGGTTTCCTGGCCTGGAAACACCTTGTAGAAAGCCCGGCAGCCGTCTCTGTGCGGCAGTGCACCGTCCCGTCCCCCTCCTCCCTGCCCGGTCGGTGGATCTGCAGGGCTGTGCCACAGCTCTCTCCTGACCTGCACACCCGGGTGCCAAGAGCTGGAGCAGAGAACGATGCCTCAGTATGTGAAGCATCAGTTAGATGATGTGAAACCAATCGAGAGTGAATCATGAGATTCCTGTTCAGATTCTACAGCTGGATCATTTCAGTGGTAGATGAAGAGTCCAGACCCGCTGTAAGAAGCAAGCTCCAGCTTTCCAGTACTGGCAGCCTGTGTGCAGGATACATCTGGGTTTGTGGGAAAATGAATAAATGATAAACCTGGTGGATAAGCTACAGGCAATCGCCAGGATGAGAACGGGAGCTCCATTAAAGTTAAGACAGGCACATCTGTGCGCCGCAGAGTGCAGCAACTGTTCAGAGACAGCTGCCAAGGAGAAGAGAGAAGCTGGGAAGCCAGAGAACAGATGTAAAGCATTAACAAGTGACCAAAAATGAGTGAGGCCAGAGGAGCTGGGGCAGGATGGGAAGGCCTCACAAGCAGGCCTAGCTCTGTGATAGGTTTCTACAATGATTTGTTTGTCCAAGAGGGTAGAATAATGAATGGTTTGATGTCTCAGTCACTCGAAGGAACCCAGACTGGAGCAGCATGTAGCAATGTCATCTGTACATCCTTGTGCCAGCTCTTGTGTTGTTATTCCATGGGGATTTTTTACTACTCCAGTTTAAAAATACTGCCCAGATTATCAGTGAAGTGCCTTGCTACTCGTGTGCTGTGGGAGCATGTTACCTTAAATGAGTTGGGAGCAAGACCTGGACTGGCATGATTGTGTGTGCTTAGTCAGAGCTACCTTAGCAATTGTAGGCTGGAGTTGCTCAAACCATTCCATGTTACCTAATGATGCACAGTTAAAATCAGTACCAAGAGGTGGAAATTTTAGCACACATCTTGAGAGAACCTTTTTGCCATCCATCGGTCTGCAGTGGGGCGGGCAGTGCAGCCAAGAGGCTCCAGGGACCTTGTCTGGTCAGAGCAAACGCCAGAGGCCAAACATATGCAAAGGTGACTGGTGTAGTTACCAAAACATTACAAAAGGCAAATAATAGCAATAATATATGAACGTTATTGTTTCTGGGACAAACAGAAGGCTGAGCCATTCTTTCATGACTTTTTTTTGCAGTTCAGTTTTTTTTCTGTGTGTTGTTCTTCTAACACTGGAAGGCAAAAGCAGACTCCGCTCTTCCACGAGACAGTTCTGGCTTTACCCAGCTCGTACTTTTGGTGAATGTGCAAAGCAGAGCATGAGGAAGGTAGTGTAGAGTAGGGGTCGGGAAGCCTGTTTTTCTATCCCATCCTATGGAAAATAAAAAAGCTGTTTCACAAGTGGAGGTGGCACCCCTAGACGTGCATTTCTTGATACGGGTAGAAAAGTAAGGAAAAGATGAGGTTTCTGAGCTTCCTAATTCTTCAGCAAATGTGAGTGCCAACAGTGGGAGAGACACGAGGGTCATGGTGCACACTGCTCAGAGCCTCCCCGGTGTTATACACTGGAGTGTACAAGTGTGCAGAGGCCAGTCAGGATGTGGTTTGGGTTTGTGCACCTTCCCAAACTCTGAAAATATTTAACAGATTTTTCCTGAGTAAAAATACACTACATAATATTGCTAAGCTGAAATCCATGGCTTTGTGTCCCTGAAAAAAAACAACACACACACAAAACCAGCCAGAAGGACTTAGAAAGACTTCTTTCCCCCTCGTCCCCCCTCTCCTCCATCTTCCTCACTCTGCACTCACAGTGATGAGCAGAGCAGATGGCACAATAAACTATAATAAACTGCATAATAAGTGAACAGCACCAAACACAGCCAGCATGTTAAAATAATAGGCAGGAGACAATGAGTCCCTTATATTGCTTTCTTTAATAATCCCTCCCAGGCTTTCTGATTTCTCTGAGCACTTCCCTTCATTTTGCATCAAGCAGGCTGCAAGAGAAGTCTCTTTCCATGTGCTTGCTTTCTCAGCCCTTCAGGGGATTTATTTAATCTATGTGGTAGTGTCTTGCTGGGCTGATATGAGCAACACTTCCACCGACTAGTTTTTAGAATTCTTTGTGAGAGCATTTTCCTCTGCCTTATATTGACCCTGAAACCTAAAGGCACTTGAAATGAGGAGGAGCTGCAGTGAGCAGCAAACCTTCTGGTCTGCGAAAAATGCCAGTGGAGGAACTCGGGGAGAAAGGAGAGAGACCAAATGAATGGAAAATCACTGACATCTGGCTTAAAGTCCAAGAATTGCACATGGTGCTCATGAAGGGACAGAGGATGCCGTCCCTCCCTGGCTGGCCCAGTCCTGGCTGCTTGCAGCGAGGCGCAGAACTGCGTGCACAACTCGGAAAACAGCTAACCAAAACGACGCATTTTATACCCTGCCCCTCTGTCTGGGCATGTATTCACAAACCTGGGGGCATGAAGCAACACAGAAGGGAAAGAAGATATTTAAAATCGGCAAGCGTGAAAAGCTCGTTCAGGGCTAAATGAAGAGTGACAGAAGTGGCCCAGGGCACGGTCCTGCCCGATGCCCGGGCTGGGAGAGGAGAGAACGCTGCTCCAGACGGCTGCGGGTGGAGGGCAGGGGGCTGGGGCTGCGCAGCCACAGGTGTGAGCGGGACAACAGCCCGGTCGCTGCATTCGACACAGCTGCTTGGCCCTTTCTGCTCCCGTAACGTTTGTTCGTTCTTACCGATGGTCATTTTTTGATACTTCCAGTTTTTCAGCGCAACTGCATTTTCTGTAGAAGCGCAATAGTATCCCTGAAGAACCTACATGCTGTAGCTTTTGGTGCAGCTGGGGACAGAGGGAAAGCTGCAGGTCTGCAGCCCTATCTGCAGGGCTCTCCCTGCGGTACGGCCACCCTGGATGCAGGAGTCCCTCGGTGGCCACTTCTGCTTTGCCCCCCATCGCCCCCCCACTCACCTGCTTGAGGATCTGAGCTGCCATCAGGTGGCTGCAGTCAAAGATGATGCGGAATTCCCTGCCCCGCTTCATCTCCTTCAGCAGCGGCCGGGCATCGTCGGTATCCAGCGGGAGCTGGCGGATTTTCAGCCGGATATTGTACCTTGATGGGGCCATGATGAGCTCTTGCAGCCGTATAAGGCCTTCAAGCATTGCACAAAGACAAACCCACAGTGTTACAGGGAAGCCTGCCTTTGCCCTGCAGGCTGGGTATCACAGCAAGTTATTTCTTCCTATATCACTTTATGGAATGCAGTCAAGACCTTCCTCCCTCCCTCAAATGGCCACTGCTAAAGCCAAGGTGTCATGTGTCAATCATTAAACCCCCAGATATCTCCAGAGCAGTTGTTCTAAGGCAGAATGGCCTTTCCTGGTGTTTCCCTGCTGCCCCTGCATCCAGCTATGGTAGAGCTGGGGTCCCTGCACTAGGTAGGAAGAGGAGAATAGCAGATTGGTCCTAACCTTTGACATCTCTGGGATCACAACATTTTTTCTTAAACAAATAAGCCCTTGAGAAAGGACAGAACGTGATAATCAGCTACATAACAAATTAAAATCTGCAGTATTTACCGTGCACAACAGCAAAAGAAAAAAATGAATACGCGCTTAGATTTATGAATCGTATCGTTCATAACAGTCACTTAATGACGGCTTGTAACTTTCTTACTACCCTTAGAATTCAGTTCTTATTTAGGCAGAAGGTACAAAGCCATGCTGAATGCAGCTGAGCAGGAATTATTGGTATCTAATGTTGCAAGAAAAAATTCAGCAGATGCCTATTGCAAGGAGGAAAAGAGAGGCATGTCCCTCTGCATAGTGGAAGAAATACATTAGAATACACAACGAAGGGAACATACTGTGACCCACATTTGCAAAACAGGAATGTCAAACTGTGTTCTCATCAGCCCTCCCCTAAAGAAACCATTTGGTTTAGTGGAATTAGGTTGGACAGGCTATCCAATGTGTCTTTTGTTTTTGGGGGGCTTTATCTATAGTGCTGTGCAGTGCTTTGCTTTGTTTAACCGTCAACAACTTGCTTTATGTGAAAAACTTTGTCAGCTATGTTTTAGAGAATTAGCCAGAAAAACAAAAAACTTCCCAGAACTGCTTTTGCTTTTAGCTGGGAAACTGCATCCTCAATGGCAGCCGCAGACCAAGGTCTTTGCTTGTGTAGATGGGCACCAGTGTGCCAAATACAGCCGTGCTGAGCCAGAGCACACCAGCGGACAATTAATCCTCCCTTGACCCTTTGTCAGCCAGGGTGGTGCTGAGGGTTACCCGATTTCTAAGCACTTTGTGAATTAAATGCTTCAGAAAGGATCCCAGGGCCTTCCACAGCGCTCGCCTGAACGCTGGGGAACTGGTGTGTCCCCATGCACTGATCACTGCATGGGGGGGGCATTTTGCTCCTAAAAGGGTTCATTAGAAAAGTTCCTAAATGAGACCCACAACAAAAAAATCTCCTGGATTCCTCCTTTAAAGCCCCTCCTTTACCTACCTGTACTGTCATCGTAAACCACAGTGGCTGACCTCCATTTCAAATACTGCACAAGGTCCAGAATGGCATGGCTAAGGGAAGCATAGTCAGGATACAGGTTGACATAGAAAGTGTCCTTGTTATCCAAAGGGTGATGCTTCCATCGAAGCTGTATGTGGGGGACTTCCAGGGCATTGCAAATAGACTGGACGGCATTGGTACAGGAGCCTTGGGAAGGTCCAAATATTGCTACGACCCCCAGAGCGAGCTGGTCACAGGCTGGAAAAGGAAGGGAAGGGAGGGATGCTGTCAGTAGGGTACGGGGCACCTCTGCATTGGGGTAGCTGTGGGGGCACAAACAGCTTCTTTCTGACCTGGACCATGGAGCAGTGGACAGACAGACAAGCTTCTGGGCACTAACAGCAGCAGAGCCATTAGGTAATTACAACAGTGACGAGAGACAGAGAGAGAGAGGAGGAATTATGGCAAATGGGGGTCTGGACCAGTGGTTAGAGGCACAGACGTGTTTCCAGAGGAGGGAATAACAGCTACAGCAGGTTAGAAATGGCTGAGCCTCCAGAGTTGTGAAAGGAATACCCAGAGATGATCAGAACCGCCCTGACAAATATGTTTTTCCATCAATTTTAATAGATTTTTTTTTTTCCTGCAAAATAATGCTTTTCATACCTTTGTTTAAGCTTTCACTGAGAAATTACAACAACAGCATTTGGGGCTGCATGTTTAGGGGGGAAAACAGGGAAAAGTTTTTCAGGGGAACAGGAACAGATTGTTTCTCAGCTGCCTCTGCAGGTCCTTCCAAACTGAACACTGATGCTTAGCACTGTCAGCAGGAGCTTTGTGACGGCTACATTTCATGAAAAGATTTTAGGAAAGCAACTGCTCCCAGCCCGAGAGGGGCATGAACGCAGACAGCAGCGAAGGCATGCGGGTCCCCCCCAGACCCGCACATGTCCCTGGAGCGGGTCCTGCACATTCTGGTCCTGTCCCAACGCTTGGTGCAGCCAACCCGCGTGCTCCCAGGAGCCTGGCACAGAGGAAACCTCCACGACAAAACTGTCTTAAAAAGGGACAGCCGGGGTCAGTGAACTCGACTGTGAGCAGATATCCCCTCTCTCCAGGGATGCCCCTCTTATAACTGTGGGCTCAGGCAGCAGGTTTCATTTCTCCCAAAACCAGAAGCAAACTCAGTAAGCTCTCAGGTCATCAGCCCCACAGCCTTTGCTGCATAGTCCCATTTCTTCCCTCCCTTTCAGTAATTCAAGTGGGCTGCTGTTATCCGATAATGAAAAATTACTGTTAGGAGGAGAACAGAATACCTATGCTACGGATGTTAAAACTGCCAGGGATACAGTAAAATAAACAAAGGCATGGCCTACAGACCTTCGCTCAGGATTAGAAGCAAACACTGAAAGGAGTTTTGTGAGGTCTGCAGAGGGAAAAAAGAACAGTTGTTCCCCTTATATTAAAATGCCTCTGGAAGGTCAGCTCCTGGAGGACTTCTCATCTATATCACTGACTAGAGCAGGACAAAATGAGCTGCTGGGTCTCAAGTGAAACTGTGCTCTTTTTTTGCTGAATAAATGGCCACAAAGTTGCTAAGAAGTGTGCTCTGCTCTTACCTTTCTTAGTTGCTTCAAAGCTGTCGTGGAAGTGTATCCTCTGAATGTCGTAGGTTAGTGTTGTGTTAGGCAACAAAGTTCTGTTTCTATTAATAATATTGGCAGAAAATCTGAAGGCTTGCTCCTCAGCACTCATAACCTGGGTATTGGGGCCATCTGCATACTCAAAGATTCCTCCTGCAAGACAAGAGAAAACCAGCATTAAGCCACATAAAGTTTGATTCAAAATCTTACATAGCAAGGATGAGAAAACTCTTGGACAGAGCTGTGCCATTTGCAGGCTGAACAAGCCTTGCTCCCAGGACATTTCCTGGACTGAAATAAAGACATGAAAAACGTGGGGTTTTGTTATATGCTGGTCCATGACAGTGTTCAGAATGCCAGCTTTGCAGGGCAATAGGGGACAAATTTAAAGTCTTGGAATATTTTTATGAGACAGATGAGTGTCTTCCCATAAAACTTCAGGACCAGACCTTGGGAAGTGCAGACAGGCCTATTGCTCGGCTGCAGAGATGCTCCAGGTTTGTGCTCTGAGGAGTTACTGCGGTACGAACCTGGCACTGCCCTCCCGTGCCACGCTGGACCCCTCCCCGCCTTGCCCACCCAGCTCCAAGTCCTCACGCAGGAGGCAGGCAGTGCAGCTCTGCTGCTTTCTATTTTTGGTGCCTTTTTTAGTGCCCTTCTCATCTTTTATTGTTCCTCATGTTTAGCTATCCAAGTTCTCAATTCAGACCAGCAGAGACTTCTGAATTTGCCTACCCTACAGCTTATCTGCTCAATAATGCACATCTTGAATGCATGCTTTCCGGTGTTCAAAAGTTGTTAATGCCATTACACATCCCCAAGGGCAACAAGCTCATGTCACAGTATCGCTGGGTTTCTTGGCTCTGTATCTGTGAGTCTTGTCCTCAGTTCCCCACTGACAGCCACTCTAATTGAAGTGACTCAGTGCAGGCGTAAATTATGTAATTGCATGTCCTTGTCTCAGAGATGTAGGCGCCGTCCTGTGCCCCTTGCAGAACCATGGAAAGACACATAAACCTTGCTCTATCTTATTAAAAAGTAAACCAAAATAATTAATGGATGAGCAAGATAAGCAAGTGCAATTGGTAACAGATGGTCTCTGGGTTCATTAGCAGAAGGAAAATCTTCCTCTTCAATTTAAGGTAGTCCTGAAATGTTTTGTTATAGACAACAGATGTCTACTCAGCCCTCCTAGCTTTCAAGCAACTGCGTGAATCTTCCTCCAGGAGCCAGAACACATTATCTACAGTTTTTGTGGCAATTTGGTGTTAGTCAAGATTGCCAGTTTTGCAAGAGCCAAGCTGACATTTCTGTTGACAGCCACACTCTGTGCGTCCTCCCAGGAACCTGACCAAAGCCATGGGCTGAGCGAACCACAGTACAAATGCTTGGAGATTTTCACAGCAAGGGTGCAAAGGGAGCTGCAGAAGGCCTCTGACTTTTCTGCTCCCCAGAATCATGACAAGTCACTTCCATCCTCTTCCCCTGCAGCCTTTGTGCATCTGTGTCCCCAGTTGTAAAGTGAATGTGGTAATTAATTTACATTCATAAACATCCAAAAACATTTGACCTGTTCATTGCATGTCTCTTAGAAAAAAATAGTACTGATTTCAGTACTAACTTTGGTAATAGGGGGAAGAATAAAGAAAAAGAGGCTGAATGCTCATTCTGGAGACCCGTTTCAGTCCCATGCGATCTTCAGCAAGTCACTTTTGACCAGGTTTTTCAATCTAGAATGCCTAGCAGTGTAGGCAGGAGCCTAGCAAAATTACCCAATTGCCTCATTCTCACTGGATCATGCCAAAACATTTAGTTATTGACCAGTGCATGGAAAATTATTCCTTCATATCAAAGTTTGCACATGCTGGTAGCTCAATCTAAGATTCTTAGGGCTGAGAAACTTCATATACAATATTACAGCAGAAACAATAAACAAAACTAAAGTGAGCATGAGATTCATCCCTGTCTTTCTGTTCAAAGCTTTACTGTCCAGAACATTTTAGCAAGGGTTTTTTTGTTTTCTAGCATCATCCTGAAGTGATAACAGGGTTCATGTTACATTGATTATCAACTAGCTGACATTAAGCTTTCTCCTAGCTCAGAGCTTTCAGGGTTGCTTTGGAGCATGTCTTATTATGATAGAATATAGAAGGGCTGGGTATGTGGATTATTGGTGTCTGGTCCCAAATAAATTCATGTTCCAGACATCCAACTGGATATAACAGGCTTTTTGACAGAAAAGAATTTTCTGTGCAGCCACCCAATACCTTGAATTTAGTGCCTGGCAATGAGAAAGCAGACAGGCAGAAGTAATGTATTTCTGGTTATACTGCTGGGTGCTGAATATATTGGGACAATGCGAAATCTACTGCAGTTGCTAAGGTGTTGAAGAGCAGCCACCACATGCAACAGCCTGCTCTTTTCTCAGAAACCTGGGGGACGGCGAGTGCCTGACGGCAGCTCTGCACTGCAGCTGGGTGTGCTGAGCACAGCCCTGTCCCTTCGGTAGCGGCTCCCTGCTCCTGGAGATCGAGTGCTGCCGTCCCTCTTGGCTTGTGCGCCTCTCCTTCAGAGATGTTCATTCTGATCATTATTTAAAGAGCCTAATAACCGGCTTGAAACAGCTGATTAATACATAATCTTCATCATGATTACATAGCATAACTGGCATTAATTTGAAAAGCCAGCTAATTATGAAAATAATTGTTGCAGCTTTTCCATTTGAGCAAAATGGAGAGTATCAGCTTGTGCTATTGAAAGAATGAGGGATGTGACATCAGCTGGCTGATCGCCAGGCTGGGGGGACCCCATGCATCCCCTGCAACCCTCAACAGGAAAGATGAAGCAATGCAAAGCTGAGCAATCTGCTGCAAAGTGTTCAAACAAACAAACTTGGTCAGTTCTCCCTGTGCTCCCTAGAGAGAGTGATTGCATGTGGGTCTTGCAACAGTAACCTCACTGTGACTTTACTCTTATCAAAGTATAGAAAGTCAATGGGCTATAAAAAGTCAACAACAAAACAGTTTCCACTTTTATATACTAGCTATAAACAAGTTTCATCTGAGATAGTAAAACTACAGGTCCTTTAGTGTTGCTGTCTCTCTCTAAACCATTTCTGCCTCCTCCCTATTTTTGAAGTTATTTCAAATGTCTTGGAGATTAATGGATGCTGCTCACTTGAGCTGGTGCTAACGACCTTCTCCCAGTACTGCCTCTGTCTGTTAAGGTCCCAGCTTCCCCTTCCTTCCTTCTTTACCTCCCATGGTGTTGCAGACAGATAAAAGATGGCCATGCTGAGGTCTGCCATGCTTTGTAATGTCCTCCTGATGTTCATAAGTGCATTTGCTGCTTAATTTATCCAGGAAGGTACCGTGCCGTTTCCTTGACCAGTCAATACAGCCCATAGACTCCCTACTGCAACGCCATGTGTTGTTCAACACACACCGAGGTTTACCAACTTCAGGTTGAGTTTGTTTGCATATATGTTTTTCCCTGAAAACCTTCTTTTTATGCCATGTTTGTATGCCCCTTTAGTGCAATGGGGTCCAGGTCTGGGAGTCAGCCTTGTAGGATATGCCTCAGCACAAACTGTTGATACCTTCTCAGCCAGGACAGGATCAAATGCTATCAACTGTTATCATTTACTTTTACGTTGTTTTTGATGGAGTCATCCGTTATTACATTTGACTTCTTGGATTTTAAATATCAGTCACTAGGCAGGTTAAATAATCATTCAGTTGTCTTCTGCCTTTAAAGCAGGCTAATTGCTCCCCGGAGAATGTCAATCAGCATATGGGAAAACACGCTAATTAGAATCAACTTCATGTCTTGTTATTTTATGTTATTTTATTTGATGACCACTGATGTGCTGCTGAGGTGGGGAGTTTTAAATATTCAAAATGAGAATCCAAAGCAAACACATGAAACTGTCCTTTAGATCTAGACCAGAGCTAGGGCCGGCCCACGGGAAGGAGGCTGGCACTGCATGTGAGGGGAGGTTTAGCTGCAAAACACAGAGAATGTCACTGTGAGTAGTGGAAAATCAGCCTCTCTGTTCAGGGTAAAATCTGGATCCCAGAAAACACCCAAAATCCCACTAATGCTGATCAGAACGGGCCCAAGTCTGTCTGCATTGAGCAAAGATGCGCTGCATTCCTCCCATCCCCAGGTGATGACGCTGGAAGACTTTTGGAATGGCCCCAGGAGGGAGCCAGAAAGAAGCCTGGTCAATGGGATGGGAATCCTTTTCCAGTGCTGTAGCTTATCCTGAGCTGCAGCTGTGCAGGCTGAATGCAATTGGAGTTATTTTTAGCCTTGTCAAAAGCTAAGTCAAGAAAGTCAAAGTATTTTAGGTTTTCACTTTCTCCCCTCTTCCCCTTTTTAACAAAATAAACAGCTTCATTCTTGGAAAGAAAATTCCAACAGCCCTCAGCGTGTGGTGTGATCTCTTATCTTTTACTCCTTATAAAATCACTGAGTTACTTAGCTTTGAAGAACAACTATTTCTGATAACACTTTCCTCTCCCCCGCTGACAGTGTTGTTAACACATTTAGACAGCTTTCTGACAGTCTTTTTCCATGTGACATCCTGGAAGAAATACTTGTTTTGAAATAGCTCTTACTGAGGATGGAGCCAGCCTGAGCTTCTCCAGGGACGCGAGAGCTCCTGCCTCTGTCTCACAGACCTCTCGTGCCCAGGGATCTGTATTTTATGGATTTATAATCTGAGGTCACAAAACACCTTTCTTGTTGAACAGCAGGGCTGGCTGTGGCACGGCAATTTGTCCTCTTCTGATGGGCTCTGTTTTGGGGACAATATTAGCAAACAGGCCGATCAGGAGCTGTACACATGATGTTCCTCCAGGATGCTTCTGCTCATCTGACCAGTCCAGTGGAGAGAACTTCACTGTCATGGTCCGGGTCCCTCCAGGGCCGGTGTTTATACCAACAAAGAGAAATGAGACGACACTGGTGGGAAGTAAAAGAAAGTTCTCAGGCGCACGAGGCTGTGCACTGGGGATGGAGCTAAAACTCCCAGAGACTGCCCGTCAGCGTGGGACTGTTACAGTCTCAGATGCAATAATACTGAATGCAGTGAAAGCAGCAAAATCCAGAAGGCAATAAATATCAGCAAAGAAAAAAAAAAGGAAGAGCAATGACAGATTTGTTCACAAGAAATCTCTCCTTGCACTTTCCCCCAAGGAGCTGCTACTATAAAATGCTCCCACGTAAATGCAGCTGAAGCTGGAGTTGGTCCCTCGTACAGCCAGGCATGAGTGGAGCCCCTGTATCTGATGTCAATGCCAGCTGGTGTTCTCCAAACAGAAACAAAATCATCCTGTAAATGGATGAGTGAGGAAGGCAGTGCTGAGCAAAGTTGGGGGCTCCCACCCTTCAGCACCTCTTCAGCCGAGAGCCCTTTTTACTGCCTGGGAAGCCCTTGCGCCCCGGAGACATGCACTGGAGCCCTCTGCCCTGGTCCTGCACATCGGACCGTACGTGTCAGCCGGCAGGAGCCCGGGATGTCCTCCCCGTGGCAGGACCGTGGACGGGACGGGCTCAACGCAAAGGCAGCAAACGGAACTTGCAAACTTATGGAAACAAACCTTCTGGGAAGGAGCTGAAAATAATCTCTTAGGTCTGTCAATGGGTTTCTGATTTTGACAGAACAACGGCACAGCAGGATCTGAGCTCCTGTCCCCTTAAACTGCTGCTGATCATGCATCAGGCCTGTCACTTCAGTGTGGCACTGCTTAATGTGATGCAGCACAGCCACATATCCAAAGCAATTTCAGGCTTCATAAACATGCATCACGCAAGAAAGACCCAGCGCAGGAATCTGCTGCTGCTGCTGCTGCTCACAGGCGCAAGCTGTCCCCTGCCCACGGAGGTTGCTCTCTCTCTGGATGCTAATTGCTTAAAACCCAGGAGGAGGATCTGACTCCGAACGCAGGAGGAGGATTAACCTCAGAGCCGGTGTGTCTGGATTGCTTACACTCACACGCTGCCTGTATTCATTATGCATCTCTTTTATACGAATTAAAAAGGAATCGGGTCTGTCCCCGAGCAGACAAACATTACTCCCCTGGCAGTTTCTCTGGCTCTCAGGTCCAGCGTATTTCCAGCTGTATTTTCTGAGGGCCCCAGGTTCCCTCTGCCCCCATGGACTGATGAAGCCCATGATGTACCTGCTGAGCTGGAAGCTTCCCCCGTGCCCATGATACCCAGCAGCGAGATGGAGCCCAGCGGGGGCTCAGCCCAGCCTCCCCGTGGTCCGTCTGCCCGCTCGAAGAGCCTGGCTGGGGGCAGTCGTGAGTCCCCCAGCTACTATTGCCAAATTTGCTCCCTAACACCCTTCCGAAGAGGCAAGGTGTGGTGCAGGGCATACAGCTCTCGCTCTGGTTTGAACCCCCTGTGAGCTCAGAGGAGAGACAGACACAGTGGAACCGCTGGTCCCTGAGGTGGCCGGGAGCTCCCCGTCCCCCCAACACCGTCGAAAGCGAACACGAAAATTCAGATTTCTGACCCTAACGACAGCGCCAAGGCACCGGCAGCCTCCGCCGGCACTGCCGCATGGCCGCTGCCGTGGGACTTCAGCGTGGGGCTGAAGTGGAGACGGGGACAGTCCGGCTCCCGGCTCCCTGCCCGCAGCCCGGCTCCCCAGCGCTGCTCGCCTCTCCGGGGGTGTCCCGGGGACCCCACAGCAGCTGGGGACCGAGCAACATTCCCAGGACCTCAAATTCCACCACATTTTGCAGCATAATGAAAGGCCAGGTACTTGCTGAGTAATGCCAAGAAAATTAATTCAGCCAGAAAATCAGATATGCAAAATGTGTGTGTCCCATCAGGAGGGATTTTCCCGCCTGCCAGGACAGAAAGCCCGTCACAGCGGGTCGGTCCATTCCCAGGAGACGGCGTCTCCCTCTTTTCTCATTTTGATATTGAATATGCAAAATCCTATTTCATTTGCACTGTATTAGGTAGTTCATGTCACAGGGGGTGACATTCTTCTCCTATGTATAAACTGTTTAACAGATGAGCAGTCAAGTGGCAAGGAAATACATTATTAATGCTTCTGGTTAAATTAACTGATTAAACCCACTGTAGCTAAAATGTACGTATCAGCACTTTACTTGCACTAAATGAGAAATTAATGGAATATGGCGGCGTGTTTTTTTAAGGAAAAGTAGACAGGGATGCTCTGGAAAGGCACGTCCCCTGCAGTAGAAGTTACTGTTCGGTCCACGGGCCGCGCAGGTCTGGTCTGTGGAGCGCGGGCATTTGCACCCTTGTCAGCGCGCGCGGGCGCAGGCACCGCTCGTCCCCGCACGCCTGAGTGGGCTGCAGCTCCTACAAACAAACTTCTCCTTTGCAACTCCTACTTGCTTGGCCTAATTGGCAATGTTTCCTCTGCCATTTCTTTGAACAAGCTGTTCTGGTGCTGCATGTTTTACATCTGAGAAAGAGCATTTACCACAGCAGCAGTGCGTAACCCCGACCAAGGGAGCGGATCAAAGCACTAATCTGAGATCAAAGGCCTTCAGCGGTGCTACAGCAGAAATAAATTAAGCTAGCAACAGATTTCCTAATGATATTTAAATTTTTAATTTGCATAATACATGATTAAAATGAAATGGGCATTTTTATTTTTTAAGCAGGCTCAATTAATTAAAAAAATAAAAAAGCAGCGTCATAATCTCCTAGGAATAGATTCCCATCAAGATAAGAGCAATGAAAATGCCAAGAAACTTTGAATTCACTCAATATAGAGCTCACAGAACAATGCAGAACTCCACAAGTGACCGGTGAGTTGCAGCCCAAGAAACCCCCGAGGGGCAGAGCTGCCAGAATGAGCCCGGTGACACCCAGTCCCACCAGTTTCCCTCAGCAGTGGCTAAGGGAAAGCCTCCCACAGGCTCTACAGTTTTACTTTAGGCGGGCGTATTTCTCTGAAAAAGGTAGATCTTGCAAGCTTTGGGCTTACTCGCATTCGAATTGTTCTCGCTATCAGATACCTCACCAAATACTTGGGCTCACTTTGATTAATTAGCAATTCAGATTTTTTTGTGCGTGGGCGGCCACAAGTACAGAATTAAACCGCAGCATTCATTCGTGCCTCTGCTTTATGACACCCTGCTGCTGGGGAGGAACATCTGGGCTGGACCGTGCCCCCCAGCGCCGGCCAAGCCCGATGCCCAGACGTGCCCCGCAGCAGAGGCGCGCTGCAGGGGGTGAGCCCGCGCCGGCTCTCGGCCACGAGCAGCTCCCTCCCCAAAACCTTACTGAGGCGGTGTAAACGCGGCAAACGCATCCTGGAAATCACCGATGACCGAATAAATCAGGCATGCTCTGATGTCGTTTTTATGGTTGTGCTTTGGGCTATAAGCACGTTTTAAACTGTAATATATGGGAGAAAAAAATGTTTGAAAGCTTAAAATTATTAAGGATCTATAATACGGGGTTTAGGCAACACAGCTGTAAGTATATTTTTCTATTGTGTTTTATTGGCCTGCAGCGTAATCTAGTGTTAGATATGATGTCCATCTGGCGCACAGCTCGAGCGAAATACGAAGCGGAGAAGCAAGGCCACAACTGAAATAAATCCAGGCTCATGCCTGTGATTGACCGGGCTTGTAACAAAACCTGCAGGATGATAAAATACTTCAGATTTGTCTTTATTATGTGCTGCGGAGCTCAGCGCTGGCACCGTGTCTCCCTGCACACGCTCTCCAGTTTCGGACCCCCCTGCCACCGCCGCGCTCTGCCCTCGCAGGCGATGAATTACGGGTGCTACGGCAGAGCCTCCGCCCGAGCGGGCAAAATGCTTTTCTTACTTATCCCAGTGCAGACTGGGTCCGACTGGTTAATTCGTGAAAATTCTCTGTAAACTGAATACAGGGCGTTGAAAACCGAGAACACGTTTTTGAGGAAAAAAACTGCCTTCTCAGTTAAACTGGAATTTGCAAATCTCTGGGCTCTGCATTAAGGGAGCCCCGGCTTTGGGGCTGCTGGGACCTGCGCAAACCCCCTGAAACCAGGGTGGTCTCTGCAGCGGGCGCTGCCTTCGGGCCGCCTGCAGGCTCCTCAGCTGGTGCCCAGCCAGGAGAGCACGGCCAGTCTGGAACATCACGGGTAAGAGCGACGGTAAGAATTCATTCCTAAGAATGACACTTGTATGGAGGAATGGGCCTTGCAGAGGAGGAGCAGGAACACTGACCGGGCTTACGCTCTTCCCAACGAGTGCTCAACCTCGAGACTACGCAGTTTGGCCGGCTGTGGGTTTTGAAGTTCTCTGTCCATTTTCTTTCCCTACCAGTTACTAGCTCCTGTTTTACCTGGAAATAGAAATATACCTGGTATAAATATGAAATAGAAGGTGTCCTGAAATGAAATCAAGTCTCGCATAAAAATTCAACCCAATTAAAATTACAATTATTGCATGTTAATTGATTTCTTCTTAAATATTCATTGCTAAGCCCCAGCTAATAAATGTTAATACCCACCTGGCATGTAGCATATAATATTAGACTTAAATCTAAATTAAATCCTATACTTCATTTACAATGTAACCAAATACCGGCAGTCAACTGATTGTTTCTCATTCTTCTGTTGATGCTTCCAAAAATCAGGGCTTTAAGTAAGATGATGCATTGAATAGCAAATGCAGTTCTGCAAATATTATGACATATTGTTTGTCATCTGCCCTAAATATTTAACAGTTCAGTTTTACAAGATTTTTATGCCACATGCTGAGAACTTGCTCCTGATAGATGCTGAATTTGATTGATGAAATGGATTCCATTCAGGACCTGACAATCCCAAACCCTTGTCAGGGTCTTTGCTGTTAGCATCTTCTGTTTTTTTTCCCCTCTTTTTAAAAGAAAGCAGAGAGAGGGAAAAAAACCCCACCCCACAGAGTTCTCTGGAAAAATTGTTTCTGCTTAATCCCATGTACTCTCTACAGAAAAACCTTTACGCAGGAAAAGATCAAAGGTCTGTAATAGACTGCAACAGGTTTCCAAGAGGTGCCTGGTGCAGAAGGGAGTTCAAGGCTCGAGTGATTAACTGCCCTGTGTTGCTGGTGCTCAGGGGCAGCCAGAGATGGAATTGGGAGAGCTAGACACCTATTTTAGCCTTTTTATCTTCCTATTTCAATGTCGTTAGACAGAGAGAACCCCAGACTTTGCCAGGATATGGTGCTTGTTGTGCGTGCTGGAAGCGGGAGGTGGTGGGGAGCACGGGGGGCTGCTCTGAGGCAGGGGGCCTGGGGGGCAGCACCCATGCTGCTCCGTGCTGTGCTCGGGAAAAGAACTTCTGAGCCCATTTTTGGTGAGATGAGGTTTTCCCTCTCTGTTTCTAGGTGGTGGGGAGGGAGGAATGAGGAGCGTTTCTGGCAGCACGGGCAGACCCCGCTGACGGCGCAGCGGCAGGGAGCCCCCAGCCCCGGAGCATCCCGGGGGAGGGCGGCCGCTGCGTCTGCATGGTCCGCTATTTTGTGAGGAAACAAAGCTCAGGATTTTTAGAAATTCCTTCACAGTCTACCTTGACTAACATCTTCCACAGTGGGAAAGATCTGCCTAGGGTAGGCATTTTGTAAATGTGCGATGGTCAAAATTTTTTATGAATGGTTATTTTTCCTTCCTTTTTTTTTTTAATTTTTAATTTGTTAATTGTCAATTCTGAATACCCAGGGTAATTACAGCTGAAAGATTTGCTGACTTAAAAGCAGCACTCTATTCCAGGGAATGAAAGAAAAAAAGGGAATGACAAAAGGATCTGCTCTGAAAAATGCTCTCATTATTTTCCTGTCATCTGTACTCTCAATTTACAAACAGCTACACACAGAGCCGGGGATGCAAAGGGATGCACTGGAACTGCCCGCCAGCACGACCGCAAAGGAATTTTACATTCCCCTAAACGATCAAAACCAGCTATTAAAAATCTTTTCCATCTCATAAAAGAGAACGACGCCCATGAAAGAGCAGCTTGCGCGGAGCTGCGATCGGTGCCTCTGGCCGAGCGCGCCGCTGGCGCTGGGGCTGGGCGAGCGTGGCTGGAGCGCAGGGATGCGGCGATGGGCACCCCGCCTGCGCCCAGCCGCGCTGCCAGGCTGCCCAGGGTGGTTTTATGTTGTTTCTGGCCCCCCTACCCAGGGTCTGGCCCATGGTGCAAGTGGAGCAGGCTGTTCACGCCGGAGCAGGGGCCCGATCCCGTCCATGCTGGGCTCTGCTTCTGCGGGAAAAGGGGTTTGGATCGTGCTGTGAGATGGGACCAGACCCAAGCGCCGTCCTGGGGCTCAAGCTGCTCCACGCCGAGCTCGGGGACGGGCAGGGCACCCCGCGGGGCCGTTCTTCTGTCTCTGCTCCTGCGGAGGTGACAAGTGCAGCAAGTGCCATTTTACACCATCTCACTACCCAGAGCTGGGAGCCGCTGCTCTGCAGAGTGATCCAACTGTCACACTGACAGAGCTGAATGCATTTCAGTATGAATTGAACCAAATATGTGCTAATGAAGCTGAATATTCATTATTATGACTAAACAAACTAAGTGAATCACAAATTAAGTGGGTAAATTATTAGTTTGGTAGCTCAGAAAAGGGGAAATTTGAAGACCATTCCAATTATAGAGGAGGTGGAATAGGAAAACTTCATGAATAGATTCAAATCTAATTAAAAATGCGTGTTAGTCATTGTATAGTGCTTCACACCTTTGTCATCAATAACAATGGATGTAACCATACCACTTGTCTGCTCAGCAGTGACCTAACCACTTAATTGTTCACACCAAACCCCATAGCTTTGATGTCTTATGATAATTCTAAGATTTATCATAGTGATCACTGTTTATTTAATGCTAAGGACACTGTTTCCTCAGCTACAGCATTATGAATTACCAAGGATTATGTGTTGAGTAGCCCCTATTGATTCATGCAGAGCTAATTAATGAGATACATCACCCAATCATAAACATGAGCAATAACACATGCCTTGTTAGCACAAATGAGCAAACTGCTACAGGGAGCATGGAGGGTGGGGTCAGGTCTCTGGAAGGGTTAATGGGGTAATATCTACTGGTTGAAGTAAAACTTCTTTTATAAACTCTGAAGTAGACAGTGAAAAGCAGCACCTGCCTGCAGGTTATGCACTGTTGCTGGGCTATTGCTGCCTTCTAACTGCCCTGGCCTTGGGGTGGGTATTTCTGCCTCTCTGGGGCAGCTGGAGCCTCTTTCAGAGTGATAGAAGAAGCTGAGAGAGTGATCAGAGCAGACCTGTAGGTCTAAGGTATGTTTGTTGAACTTTATTTAGATAAAAAAGTCTTTTTTGTTATCTGGAGCCTCTCCTGTAGGTGATACAGGAATTGGCACGTTCTGCCAGCTCTGGAGCATGGCATAGCTGAAGAGGTCTCTGTAGGAATCGGGTTTTGGCTAGGCAGTTGGTAAAGACTGGGAAGGTAGCTCAAGTCTGGGAGCTTTCTTCCCTGCCAGGACTGGAGCCTTGCTGCGGTCAGAGCACAGCGGGGACTGTGCAGACCACAATCTCTGTCCCTCTGTGTCACTGTCTTAGTTCTAGGTCTGTTGGGATAGTACTGTGAAAGATAAACTGACTGGCTTCCCATGGGATGTTAAATAACCCCTTACTTTCTTACCTCTTCTTCCCCCCCCCCCCCGAATTGTTGTTTTTTGGTGTTTTTTCCTGGTATTTCTTTCATTTTAGATGAGTCGGTATCTCCTGTGTAATGGTTGTATGGTATAAAGTAAACTGGGAGCCATAAACTGAGAGTAGCACGAATTCAATGGAAAACATGATTTGACAGAAGCAAGCTTGGGAGGAAGGGATACTTGTGAGTGGGAGATGCAAAAGGAGCTTAAAATGCAGCTGAGTTGAATTTGACTTTAATTAAAAAGCATATTCAAGGAAGAGATTTCTGACAGGAAAGCTGAGAGGAGTGAAGGCTTCCTATTTCCCACCCTATTTATAAATCAGTGAACATGAGCTGGCATTCCTCCTCTCCACAGTGGGTCTACAGTAAGCAGATTGTCTGTGGGGAAACCACATGAAGCTGGGCAAAACAGTCCTCCCCCTCTTCTTCCTGAGTGTGGGACGAGCAGCCCCATGGTGGCTACTACTGCCATGCCTGGGCCATGGAGCTGAATCAGGGACAGTGACCCTGACTTACAGATGACTGGTGCAGAACTCAAGTAATAGCTTCAGTTTCAAAGAGCTAAGTGAGAAAAAAACAAGATTAATAAGTAGAACAGTCCATCTGAAAGCAAATTTGGAGAGGATGCTGCAGAGATACAGCCTACTGTAGTGCTGAGCATCTGGTTTACGCATTGCTTTCTTCCTGATGCGTGTAATATATTTAAAGGCTATTTGGAAAAGATGTTTCTAGCATCTTCTAGCCCAGCAGTAAGTGGGACTCTGCTGGGTAGAAGCACATGAATCTGATGAACTGAAGCGTCGGGTCACTGCCACGCACCCTGTGCAAAGTCCTCAGTTAAGCTACCGCAAATGCATCGGTCCCAGTAACGTCCCGAGGGTGGCTGGGGGAACTTACAGGGTGCTGATCCAGCTCTAGGAATCATACGTCGCTTGCAAATGTACCCTTTGCCCTGCGCTGCCTGGTGCAGTTTTGTGTGTGCAGCTGCTGCATACGGCTGCGCTGAGCGCGAGGGGACCTGTGCCGCAGCAGGAGCTGCAGGGCCGGTGGTGACTCACGAGCGTGCCGACACTGCAGAGCTGTGTAAGCACCGGTGCCACCTTACAAGCAAAGCTGATGCCCAGCAAGATGGCTGAACTGGGGGGTGCGGGGTTTTGGCATTGCATGCGTCCTGCTCTGTGCTGTGCTCTTTTAAACCTGGTATCACAACTCTGCTGCTCTGCCAGGGTGAGTGTGCACAGTCCGTGTGCTTCGTGGGATTCCCTTAATTAAAATCAACTAGTAATGTATTGGGGCTATAATAATGAACATACATGAGTTAGCATTGGAAATCAATAGCATTATTTCTAGTCATGCTGTGGACCTTGCTGCTGAAATACAGAAAAGATCAGAAATTAAAACATAAAGTGAGGGATAAGGCTCCTTCATGCTGTTGCACTCTTTCCTTTCTTTCCCATTCCTGTGCAAGTGTGGGGTGGGGGGGAGTGCAGTCCTTGCCCCCCCTTCCTTGGTGCCCCAGCAGAGCTTTCCTCTTTGGAGCAGGAGAGGGGCAGCTACTAGGATGTTCCCAGCCATTGAGATGCACTTGCCTTCTCCTGAGTGGGGAGCATTGTAGATCTCCAGGCATTGCTCAGGTCCCTCTCAGAGAACTTCTTGCAAGAAATGCAATATGAATTGTTTTACTTCTTAAATAAATACTTTAAGGCCTGACCTAAGTCACATCTCACCAGAAAATGAGTTGGAATAACCCTACTGCTTAGTGTTTCACTCAGCTTTGTAGTATAAAGAGAATACTATAGCTTTATAGTGTAAAGAGAAAAATAAGATACCCACTAGAAGGCAAGGGGAAAAACATACATGATTTTTAAAACTTGCAGACGGTAGGATTAAGGCACAGAAAGCTAATTCTTTGCTCAAGATCAGCAGTGAGTTTGGCACAGAGTCCTGGGTACCCAACCTGCAATGTGAACGCTCTCCCTCCCACCTTGCCGGCCGGTTTTGGGAACTTGCTGGCTGGAGCTCCGGGCCACGCAGCACCTGCCTGTCCCCTCCTAGACCAGAGCCCTTTCAGTGCCCGCAACGCGGTGTGAGAGACGTGCTCTAATCGCAGGGAGCAAACCAGCACCATTTAACAGCATGTGGCAGCTGCTTTAAGCTTTACCCCACAGGCCCACCCAGCTCCCCGTGGAGGACAGGACCGAGCTCAGCCAGCTGAGGACTATGGTGAGGTGGGACAACTGTCTGTAAGTGTTTGGAAGGCATCAGCTCTCATCTGCGCAGGTCCCAGGAGGGTAAGCGGAGGTAGTGAATATCAGATGGAAATTTTAGGTTGGGCTTCCAAAAGAGCTTCCTTGCTGCAAAGCCAACAGACTGAAGGCACAGCCTCTTAGGATGGAAATATTCCTGATGCTGCAGATAACCTCCTACTGCTGTCCCCCCACTTCTGCTTTCTCCTGGCCTATGTCCTCAGGAGCGGCCTGCCAGAGACCTCGCAGGCTAAATCAGGCTCCTTGGAACTGCTACAGCCAGGAAAAACTGTTTTCAGTTGACAGACAACCCCAAATAGCAGTGGGTGTGCTGCAATACTTGCGACACGATCAGGAGCAATGCTTTAATTTAGAGACTCGCTTTGGCAGAGCTGCATGGGGAGGGCGATGGAATAAGAAACCCGCAGGGCAGCAGAGTCCTGCTTCTTCCCTGCAGACCAGGCAGTGTCCTGGGCTTCTGAAGAAATTGCTTCAGATGCACCAGGTGCTTCACAACTATTAAATAAACCAGCTTTCCCAGTTGCCTTTCTAAACCGACCGTGAGAGAGGATTAACCCAAGAGCCAGGCTGGCCACACTGACAACTCAGTCGTGAACTAGGGGGATGGTTGTGAGCTCTAAGAATTTGCCACCTCCTCCTCAGCATCCTGTCCTCCTGCAGACATCCAGCTCAGATCTTCCCTCTTTCTCCCCCATGTTTTCGAGCCACCTATGACCAGTGTCCTGTTCCAGTTTGATGGTCTGTGCCTGCAGGAGGGGCATCTCCTGCCAGCGCCGGCTGTGCAGCATCTCCCCAACGCCTGCGCTGACACGCTGCCTGCTCCCCTTGTTCTTCTTCTCCTCTATCACCCCCAGCTGAAAACTCCCTGGTAATTATGGAGGCTGCAGACAGATCCTGCCAGATGGATGGCACGGGCAGACCAGACCAGCAGCTTGTCCTGCTGACCTCCGTCCTCGGCTTTTCTTCAGTGCCAGGCAGCTGGCTGCTTCCCCTCTCCCAACACCTCGCTCTCCTTCCTATCCCTGCAGCTTTTTAGCCCTTTGCAGGGGGGATGGGGACCAAGAGGGCTGTTTGGGGAGGGGTGCCTAATTTAAAAAATAATCTGTCACTTCACAGTGAAAGAAACCCTCACTTTTACATTTTAAAGGGAAAGAAACTCTGCTGTTAAATGCTCTCCTGGTATGTTGCAGAGCAAATGGAATAAAGTGTCTGGAAGACATTCTGTAATGACTTGTGATGCTTTGCCACCCAGGAAAGCACTTGAAAAATCACTGGGAGGAAAAAAATCTTAGTTTACTCTGCAGGAACCCTGGGTTTTATGCCGCTTTTGAGTTAGCGTGAGGAGCTTTAGGACACTGAAAGCTCGACTTGGCTGAAGAAAGGACAAACATTCCCAGGGTGGAAATTTGCTCCACTTGGCCATATTAAGTAAATTTATTGTTCCCTTCCTTGCGTGACCTGTGACCTGCCAGCAGTGACTAAAAATTCAAGGTAGCGTCCATGTCCCCATCAGCCAGCTCGAGTCCTGCTTGCTGGAGGTGGGCTCTCGGGGAGGGTTTTGCTCTAGTTTGGCTGGAGATGAAGTGCTCGTGTTAGCAGGTTGCAGCAGTGCAGCTGGGGGACGGAGGCAGTGAAAGCTTTCCCCGGGATGACAGGCACAATGCAATGATGTGGAGATTTTTCTGAGCTATAATTGCTTTTCTCAGATGAAACCGCAGTGGGGACTGGGAATAAAATTGGTGCCATGTTAGCATATTTGCAGCTGGGGGGGATCCCTTTGTGCTCATGAAATACAGCAGGAGACACTGCAAGGGGCTTCCCCGGCGGTGTGGGAGAAGCGTTCAGAGGTGAGGTGTCCCCGGGGACAGTGGTTGCCAAGGGGGGCTCTGCCTGGCCTCCTGCTCGCTCGCAAATGCTTTTATTTTTTAGACAAGAGATTTACCAGTGTCCTGGTGATCCGCGGGTGTTTCTTACCCTTGAGGAGAGGCAAATGTGGAAGGAGAAGCTGTGCTTGATATTAAATGCCCCCACTTCAGGGGTATTTCCTGTGGAAAAATTATTAATGGTATTGAGCAAATGACAGAAGGGGAAACTATTGATCAAACTAGGGAAACTGCGGTCTTGCTCAGTACTGCAGGGCTCTGATACTAAGCTGGTTTGCAGCTTTCCGTTTTCAAGCAATGCTTTCACATGCTGGCGCAATCCTTTCAGATGTACGTGCTTTCTGAGAGGGTCCAGTAGCGATAGAGGCTTTGTATACATGGACAGGTTACTGGATGGCAGCATGATGAGCTGGAAAGGGACTGGTTTTGTACTGAAAGCATTGGGAAATGCATCAGAACTTCTGGAACTTAATCCAAACTGAAGTGCTGAAATCTGGGGAAATAACACAGAATAGTAGAAAGCAGATTTTCTTGTCCCTTCTCGTCTGCTCCTTAGCAGGAGCAACTGGTCTTTTGAGGATGCAGAAAACCAGAGCAAAGGTTTGCAGTCTGATGCTGTGTTTGTCCATCTCCACTTATCCCAGATGAGCCTTGCCCAACCTGCGCTCGGTGGAGCGGTTCCCTGTCCCCGTCCCTCCCCGCTGTCCTGCAGGTCTGGAGGAGCAGTCTGCAGGTTCTGAGCCTCCGGGAGAGCTGCTGCCCTTGCTCCTCACCCAGGCTTCAGCACAAAAAGCGACTTGCAAATCCTCCTCTGCAAAACCTGTGGCATATCCTTGATGGTACCCTACTGTGCTCACTTCAGAGATTTTAATTGCCATAATCCTTTTCCATGTTGGAGTAATGAAGTGCTTGCTTCCCCAATAAACAGGAGTTAATTTTGGTGCATTTGAGCACTGTGTTCAGTTTTCTGGATTTGGGAGGCTCTTCTTGAAGCATTCATGTTGAGCTAACAAATTTTTATTAACGTGTTCAAATGGAGATGAAAATGATGTGTTATCTCAGATGTCAGGCTTGATGAAACCAAAAATCCCACTGGTTCAGCCTCTGCTCCTTCTGCTTTGTGTAGCTGAGCCTTAATGTAGTAATGATATTGCAGTACCCTCTGAGATGAATATAGAACCCCTAACTGGATTAGCATGCTGAACTGTTTACTCCAGCTGGGCTTTCTTCGCTCACAAGAGCTTGTCTGAACTTCATTCATTAATGTGCTCCTAAAACAAGTGAATGGGTTTGAAATGTAAGTTTGGTCTTTCTATTTTCCCTCACCTAAGCAAGCATACAACTATTTATTTCCTCCTGTAGTGTAATCCAAACACAAATCCTAGGAGCAGCCAGGTTAATCTCTTTGGCAATTGAAGCTGGTCAATAGAATCTAATGGAAGGGTGAACATATTGGATTGGGCGGCAGAGATAACCCAGTCCTTCTTTTCTTTATCCCTGAATGAAGGGATGGCTCACCAGCACTCTCATTTTGAGGATCACCTGGCTAATGGCACAGCAGTTTGGGGGCAGCCGGCTTTGGCTGCTGAGGATGCAGCAGCTCCTGTTTCACGCGTGTCCCTGGGCGGCTGCTCCGCTGGGGACCACGAGGACGTGTCCTGTCGGCTGGTGGCCCAGCTCTGCTGCGAAGAAATGGGCATTTACAGTGATGAGGTGTGAGCTAAGAAGGTGCTACAGAGATGTGTGCAGCCATGTGTGTGCTTAGATGTTGCTTTTTCCTTCTATGCAGATTTCACTGTTAATCATGCTATTTTTAGCTTCCTCTTCCAGAACTCAAACAAGTGTGTATTTTTTTATTTCTCTCAAATATATCTTGCTGGCAAATTTGAAAACATTCTTATAGAGTATATTGCATGAATAGAAGACATTTATTTTTTCCTTAAGAGTTCTTCAAATAATCCTTGCTTGTTAAGTGCAGAAACAAATATACATGAAGGTCTAGTTCTGCAGGAGGAACATAAGTTAAAGGTCACAGGGAGAACATATGAGGCTAGCCTATGGAGCTAAAGGGATAAACACAAATGCCTTCCTTAACTTCTATCATCCTCTTGACCCTCACCTACCACCAGTGGAAATAATGCAGCCTTTTCTGCGGGGGGGGGAGGCATCTTAGCTGTGCTGAAGAGCTACATGTGCTGAATCTCTTCCTGCAAATTTTCATTTCAGATACTAGTAACTAAGCCTTTTCCTGGTTAATAACAAGGAATCTTCCTGATGTCAAGGCAGTATTAGAAACGATGGGGCCAATTAGCTCCCAGAGTTTTCCTGTGACCTTTTGAAGTCTGCACTGAGATACACTTTGTATAAACAGACTAAAATAATATCGAAGGATGATGGTTGTTTCTTCAGTTTAGAAGCAAAAAAGGCTTTCCTTAAATAAATATGGCAAGCATGTGCAGAAAGGTCAGCAAACGCAGTCCCATAGTCAGTGCAGAGGCTGGTATTTAAAACCCAACCAGTTTCAAAGCTGAGCAGCGTGATGGGTGTAATCCCTTTGGCAGTGTCCCCAGGTGAATCCACGGGGAGTTTGTCCATGTTTCTGTGCCTGCAAGGACCTGATCACCTCTGGGAAACCAGGTGTCGGGAAGGAGAACGGCGGTCGCAGGCTTTGCAGCTTCTGGCAGGACAAGTGCTTTGCTCTGGTGGTGCCTGTGGATCTCTTCAGTCTGGTCTCGGAGATGCTGGTTCTGCCTCTGGATCCACCCGCGGTCGATCTGTTTGCGCGGTGCCTTGCCGAGCAGCTCCTGCAGAGCAGTCCCTGCGTGTCCCCTGCTCCCGGGTGCTCCGCCAGGCTCGGCGCAGCAGGGATGGATGCCATGGGAGACCTGAAAACGCCCCGTTCTTGCTCTGGTTGCTCCTGTCGGCCTGTGTGCTCCTCCGAACGCCTCAGCCCTGCTCTCTGGGGCCGGTCCTCCCAGAAGGAGGAGAGGTTTCTGCAGGGAGAAGGTCTGAGGGGAAATAGCACTGGGAGCTCTGCCAAAGTCCACGTGAGCCTGGGTATCTCGATCAGAGCCCTTCTTCCCCAGCCACAGAGAAAGGATGCAAGTATTTACTTGCAGTCAGGGGGGAGTGGGATCTCCACCAGCCCCCAATTGCCCCCTCAAAGTTACCCTACCAAACGGGGGCCGGCCCTGGTCTGTATTTTGGCTGCAACGTGGCCACCACATGGCATCTCCTGGGCTTCGCCCTCTGGGGAGAAGCTGCCCTAGGTCATGTTTTGCCCCAGCTCTTCCAAACCAAGGCAAATCTCCACTCGCAGCACTTGAGCAGGTCAGCTCACCTCGAACAAATACTCAAGGTCTCCGTGAATCTCTGCTGGGCACCTGCCCTGCAGCCTGGGGGGGACTGACCACACCGGGACACCCGTCCACCACGGCACAGCTTTGTCCTACTTGTGCCACTGCTGCCCGTGTGCTGCCTGCACCAATTAATGAGAAGGCGTTTTAGGGCAGAGCACTAGGGAGTTGGTCTAATTACCAGGCTACAAGGTGTTTGTGCTTAAACTAACCCTGGCTCTGTTCTTCTCCTGTTACACAAACTTGGTTAAAACACCACTTAATAGTGCAGGCTTCTAACAGGTTCTCTAGGAAGTGGCTGTGAGTTTATCTACTGATTAATAACCACGAGCTGGATTGAAGGTCGCGGTGTTATGTTCTCCATGGGTGTATAAAAATAAACACCTAAGATGTCCTTTCAGTACTTCTGTGCAGGCATTGTACAGGGGGCCCAGAGCATAAACATGGCCATAAAATCATTGTAACATCACACAGCTCAATGACAATATATTGTCTAATTATAGAAGACTCAAAGACGTCCTCAAGAAGATATAAAGTGGAAATGTAGGTCTATGGATGCATCCAAGATGAATCCTGAGGAGACTGGGTACAGGAAATGGGCATTAATGAGTAGCACAGAAATAAGGACTTGAGGAAATTCAACTATAAAAAGATGGGAAAAAGGGGTTGTCTGTATAACTAGGAAACAGCTAAAACAACAGACCAAAAGGGAAACATAAAGCTGGAAATTGGGTAATAAATCTCTGCCCTCATCAAAGAAGAGACAGTTCTATTGGAAAATAAAAACAACATTCTAGAACACAACAGAGTGGAATTTATAGTCCAATTAAAAATGCACGACTAAAAAAAGAAAACCTCAAATACTTTTCTTCTTACTTTAGGTAGAATACAGTGAGAACACAGCATATGGGGGGGGGAGAGACAATTGGAAACTGGAAGAAAACAATAGCTTGCATGTGCAATTGATGAAAGACTTCTCTGTGCCTCTGAGATGCTCTGCAAAGTCACAGGCTGCTCCAGAGCTACTGATTCCTCTGGACTTTGATTCATTTGCTTTATACCAGTTAAACATCTTGGCTCTGGTGCTCCAGCCTGAGGTTGAGAGACCATGAAAAATGGAGCCTGGGGAAGAGATGGTCTCACCTGTACCATGCCTTTGCTCAGGGTTTACAGGGGATGGCTGTACAGTATGTGACAGAACCATGTGGGACTCTTGTAGACGTGATTTAAACCTGACACTTTTAAGCTATTGAGAGATGCAGCTGGGGACAGGATGGAGGCTTATACCTGGAGCAGCATCAGCAGAGGAAGCCACGACAGGAGTCAGGAGCAGCCTAGCCCCATCGCTCTCATCCCCCAGAGGAAATGCGATGTCATAGCATTAATGCGGCTACAAACCTAATGAAACAGCCCGCAGCTCAATGACAACAGATTGTCTAATTATAGAGGCCACAAAGACATCTTTAAGCATCATATAAACCAGAAGGGCAGATCTGAGGATGAGTCTCTAACTCCCAAAGAACATGGAAAAGGGGGAGAAGCACTAACGTGCTGCACGGGGAGGGCACTTCCCTCTCGGCCGAGGCTGGCGTTGGTACTGGGGAGGAGAGAGGGGCCCCCGGTAGTGCTTCAGTGGGGAAAGAGAACATCCACGCATCCGTGGAGGGAGGGAGAGAGAAAAGCAAACACCATTATTATCACAAATGCTCCTGAAAGCTCAGGGCAGCTTTTACATGAGCAGCAAAAGCCGCGCTAGCCACGCAAACAATCTGGAGCTCCCTGTGGGGATTCAATAAACTTCCTCAAATTGCTTTAGACGTTTTCCACTCTCTCCACTCATTTTATGTGCAGAGTTCAGCGAGACACTGTTTCCTATTCGAACACCACTTGTCACTTACATTTGGGTTGTTTTTCTTCTCTCTGCCAATACTTTCTTCTTCTGGCTCTCGAGTCCCTCGTGCCCTTCCCAAAACCAGCTCTCGGTGCAGAGGGGCCGTGCACCTCAGCGCAGGTCACCGTGCGGAGCAAGGCGCAGGCAGCCCCATCGCGCCGTGAGGGTCCACCACCACCCTTGGACTGCCGCAGCGAGGAGGTGATCACTGGTGCCTTTGTGCACCAGGGACATGACTCAGCTCCCTGCCCCCTTCCTTCCTCTCTAACAGAATTGCTGCCTTTTTTCTCTGTGCTCTTTCGCAGCTCCTGTCCTGCTCCATCCTGCCTGGGCTCCAGCCCTGCTGCAATGCAGGCAGCGGTGCCAGCAGCACCAGCTGGTGACCACGTTTCTGTCTGTCTGCTGCTTATCAGGAGTCAAGCCACAGACACTCACACTCCAGCAGTGAATTATGATATAAAAATAAGCACAGGCCTGATTATTGGCTTTGTCTGCTTTTTGCAAACAGATGCTCCATTGTTTATTGAGCCTGTTCTCTAAATCCACTGACATGTACATGGTATTTTAGATTTGCAGGCACTCTTGTATCTTAATTTTTAAAGTGCAGCCTTTAAAATGCTGGACAGATGCATTTTGCGTGTTGTCTGTTAGCATGACCACCTCCCACAGGACAGTGTGTTTAGCAGTGACCCAAGGCCAGAAGAGCTTTGTTTCCCAACCTATCAGAAAAGTAGATCCCACCACAACCTTGATCTAAAGAAAGCATGTATGTATATATTGCAGTCTCCTCTCAGTGATGCTCAGTGATTCATCTCAAGCAAGAAGAAACTTTCTTGTGCTGGAGCTGACCCCTGGCTCAGAGTCTGACAGTTTTCATCTAGATGATAGGAAAATATGCTGAAGTAATGGTCATTGATCACTGATTATCCCATCTTGAAAGCTGAGCTCTTTAAGAAGCCACCTAGTGCATGTTCTCTGCTCTACTGGGTGACCAAATAGGTACTTCTGGCTCCTATATAGACTTAATTTGCTCAAATACAGGTCTCCTGTGAATATATGAGCTCACGTGATGATAAAATTAGTTTGTGTCAAACACTCACTCCTATCTGTAAAATGCTGTCCCTTGTCTGTTTGCAGATATGGTATATATACGGCAAGCAGATTCATTTAAAAAAAACAATTTTACAGAGGGAATATTTTGAAATATTATGCCTACCATAGTTGTTACGCACTTGTTGGATAGGAAAGAACCCCTGCCTGTTCACTCTGCTGTTTGTGACATTTTCAAATCTCAGCCCTGTCCTGTCTACCAGTATTGTGAGAGTGTGTCCTGAATAAGGGGATTTGGTGAAGCTCTGCAATACTCAGCAATTTGAGCTCCCAGGGATACATAGGAACAATTTTCCTCATGCTCCTTGTCATTTCAGGTTTCATTTCTGAAGAAACTTGAAGGAAAACTCAGCCCAAATTACTCTATATTTGCCTCCCATCAGAGCAAAATTGTATGATAGCTTTTACTTGATTTCTGCATGAAACTCGGTGTCTGACTTAGTCAAGTACTTTTTGTATGTATCCTGCTAAGTAAGAAGGAAATGCAGGTGCTTGAAAGGGCGAAACCCAGCCTTGAATCACTGATTCTCAGCAAGCTTGGCTTGCTTCAGCTCTCTAGCCAGAGGAGATGCAGGAGGACGTCTCCTTTGTGAAGTCCTTTCGCTCCGGTCAGAGCTCGTCCTGCACTGAGGCAGCCGCACGGTGCCTCTCCCAAATACCTAGAGCCTCTCCGCAGACGGCAGTGCCGCCCTGTGCTGGCTCTTCCTTGGCTGGTGCACCTGCATTTCCAGCGGGTTTAATGGAAAGACAGTAATACTTACTGCCTGCAAGTTTTGATGCTGTGTAGTAATGACAAATGTTTTGCCTGTGGTGCACGGTGCCGGGAGACACACGTGCAGAAGAGCCTATCCGAATGGGAAAAGCACGTGCAAGAAATAACTGACCTAGGTCAGACGCTCTCTGCTGATGATGCCAAATCTAGGTTTGTTCTGCTTCTAAAATATTAATAGGGCAAATTTTCCAAGTATCTTGGTGACAGACATCTCTTCCCTGTGTTCTTCAAAGGAAGAAGCTCCTTTTTTCAGACCTCACTGAGGTTACTTGGGCTACGGCACAACAACAGTACATGGCTTTCAACAGCATTTTCAATTAACACCAAGATCTAATGAGAGTACATAACCGCAGGTATTCGGCTGCCATGGGACAGATAGGAGAGACAGACTTCAAATGCAGTGTCTTCAGAAACCCAGCTAAAAAAAGCTTTTTATGCATATTGGTCTGATACGTGCTTTTTCACTTGTGCGTTTCACCAAAGGGACAATATTTAGTTAATTCTGACAGAAGGAGAAATCACTTTGCCCCATAAGGACTAAGCCTGGTCCCGACAAGCAAAAGTCAAATGGGAAGCATGGCGAGCAGCAGCAGGCACAGCTTAGCTCTGCCCAGCCGTGAGCGTAACAACATTCAAATAAAGAACTGGCACAGAAGCTGTTCTGCCGTCAGGAACCTGATAAGCAGACAGCAAAAGACGATAATGTCCCCCGGTAGCTGAGACTTGGCTATTATTACTAATTTTTAATGTCTTGCTTTGTTCATGCATCACATACGTGCAGCCCGAATCCAGCCTTCAATCAATAACCTGTCAATCTTCCTCCCGTCTTTCATCTTGCAAATCTCAACGCCTGTGGTACAGGCTGGTTTTGTCGGAGCCGAGAGAAAGGTCAGCGACCACGGGGAAGCAGATTGCTTACACCTCGGGTCAGCCTGGCCCTTACTTCTCAGCTGGGTTGTGTATACTTGCTATTCTTTTTTTTTCTGCATTAGTGCATCTTTATGATTGCATTTATAGTCATTGTTTTAAAGTGTGCTTCAGACACTCAGCAGGGCACCTTGTTAGACAAGGTCATGCCCTGAGATGCTCTGAATCCATCACGCGCGCGGGATGCTGCGAGCCAGGGGGAGGGAAGGGCAGGTGAGGTGGGGATGAACGAAGGGTCGCACAGACAAAACTGTGAGGTGCTTTGCAAACCTCGCTCGTGTCTCAATGTGTTCCAGGCGCTCCCACTACCTGTGCATGGGATTAGGTCTCCCAGCATCAGCCGGCCGCAGTCAGAGCGGTCGTGCTGCCCGCGGCCTTGGAGTGGAGTGCCGCCGGGTGCTTCGCAGAGCCCCTTCCAGCCGCCGGCTGCTGTCCAATCATTCCTGCATCCGAGGGGGACCCTTATCCCTCAGGAGGTCTTGTAGCAATCATCCCCTTTGCTTCCTGCCCTTGGTCTGAAAGAGCTTGACTTTTATAAACCAAACTGAAGTACTTTAAATGATGCGCAGGTCTGCAGTTACCTCTGGGCGCAACTGGTGGTTTCTGAGTGTCTGGGACCAACTGGCTCAGAGGGGGAAATGTTTGGCTCCTCCAAACAGCCACAAATCACCTGAGTCTGGGGCTACTTTTGTTGCTTTTGATAGCCAGGAAAAAAGTCAGTGCAAATTCAATAGGGACCAGAGTTTGGAAGTCATATATTAGATTTGTGCCCTAGAAAAGCAAGTAAAGAAGAGGAACCTTTATTAAGTGTCTCTATAGCACAGACTATCTGAGAGTGAATTCGCCTGGCTTATTCAATTGGAAATAATGTTTTCAAAAACAAGATGCATCTGTTCTCACCTCCCCTAATGAAATTATTTAGCACCCTACCATTACACTGTTTCAAGAAATAAGATTCACTGGATGATAAAAATGACACAAAAAATTGATCCAGGCAGAGAAAGTATGTATGGAGCAACAGTAGTAACCTGAGCAGCTGTGCCACACTAGCACATTTCATATAAACTTCTTTTTATAGCAGAAGCACTAAAAACCACTATTGCTTTAAAAATGTGCTGGCTTCTGTTTTATTCATGGTTAGCTAAAGACGGCACATTGTTTAGAGTTCTTGGTTCAGGAATGTGTAGGATGTGTTATTTCCCAGTGATGGGAAGGGTTGGGGGGAGGATGATTAAACCAAATAAAGTGAAGAAGAAGAAATAGCCCTTGAGTGCCTTTTCTTCCACAATCAAATTTCTGATTCTGGTGTCCAAAAGCATGGTGGCGTTCACATTTTCAGATATCCACTGTACAGACTAGAGACCTTCATCCCTTGCTCTTAGAATTGTGCAAACTCTCCACTCATTACACATAACCCTCCAGCCTCCAACCCTCCAACCCTCTTTTCTAGGGAGGCTTCAGAGTTAGTCTTACAGAGATATTTTTTCCCCTAAAATTTGACAGGGAAGCAAGAAATGCCAGACTCCACCTTAATACCCATGACCTGTGCCATGCACGCCCCTCCAGATGCACCTTACCAGCTTCTGTGCCTTTTCACCATCCTCCCAAATGGCTTCTCGTATTCATTTATGCCAGTTGGGCTCCACACAGCTCTGACCCCCATTCACACTGACACTAAAATCCAACACTGAGTAAGAGAGAGGGCTGCATCACCCGAATCCCAAACCTCATCAAAGAATGAAGTCAGATTTATTTGACAACTGTTTTCCGTGAAAATGCGTTGAGAGGCATTACATTAGTGCTACTGCTAAATGCTTCATTAATTGACTTTCCTGTCAGCTCTGGCAAGCTTGCATTAACTGGTTCATCCTGCCTTCCTCTCTTTAACACTGCTGTCTCCCCAGCTTCTGGAACTTCCCAGCTCTTACATATTTTGTTAAAATCAGCCCGTGACTACCCAGTGCTACTCTCGGCCAGCACTGGGAGCCTTGGGGAAGCTTTTCTGGGTTTTGAGTGTCTCCTTACAACCACAGTCTGGGCTCCCCCTCCAATACCAATGGGAAGAAATACACTTCAGCATCCCTCAGTGGTACTAGATACCACTTTTCTTTTCATGTGAAGATCAGAAAATATGTATGAATCCTTTCTGTGTATTACTTTTGCACTGTTAACAACCATTACATCATATTCATCTAATCATGTCCTATTGATTTATTAGCATTTTGTAGGATTTCATCTATTCTCCTCTACCTCCCTAACCATGGATATTTTACCAGGATGTCTTTAGATTTTCTTATAAATTTTCTACTTAGCATAACTTCTAATTTATCTTTATTGTTACCAATTTCATATTTTTCCTTTATGCTTTTTGTGCTTTGTTTCTGGCTTTTAATTTTCTCGCTGGCTTCAGTTCAGCAATAAACCAGGATGGGCTCCTAGCCAAAGCTATCTTCTTCTCTGATTTGCCAAAGAAAATATAACTCCATATTCTGGTAAATTCTCCCAAGCTGCCTGGTCCGCTTCCCACTGGTGTGAGGGTCGGTGAGGGCTTCCCGGGAGCCACGGGCCGGGACTCTGGTGCCAGTGCTGTGTAAGCTGGTGCCCAGCACCAGAAAGTTACTTCGGAAGGTTAAATGACTTGATGTGTTGCAGCTCAAACACCTCAGAGTGTCAGCTGTGACACAGCTATATTTTAAATTGGCAGAATCCCGAGTACTGCACTGCAATAAAGGGAGTTTTCAACTCCTTTTGGGCAAGGTCTTTTCCTGGTGTGCTCCTCCTTTGCTCCAGAGCCCAAACACAGCTCAGAGGAGTAGAAAGATGCTCCTTGGTTGACACAGAGAAGTAGCTGCTTCTGTGGCTCTGAAGCACCTTGTCCAGACACTTCTGAACAGGTTTTTCCTTTAGTCAGATAGGAATCGAGCCAAGCCAGCCCCACGTCCACCCCCGCGGCTCTCTGCCCAGGCTGTCTCCAAGTTCTGCGTGTGCCTGGGATGAAGCGTGGAGCACGTTTGCCCTATCCCCACGGAGCCGGCAGCCCCGCGGCGCGGGCTCTGCGGCTGAGGAGGAGGAGGCTGGCAGAGCTGCCGGCAGATCCCGACTTACGGTAACAAGGACGGTGCACGGAGCATCGGCCGGCAACTGCAGCACTCCCACCTCAGCACGTGTCCTCCTGCCACTTAGCTAAGCCGGTTTTTGCTAATGGGAATTACCAGCGCTTTCGTCCGCACTGCCGATTGAACTGCTGCGGGATTCCCACCGCTCTGCAGCCCAGGAGGGGACACGCGCCCACCGAGGAGCCGCCAGCACAGCCTGCAGCAGGACGCTTCCCTGCGCCGGCTCCAGCGGGATCCTGTTTGCCAGGTCCTCTCCAGACCCGGTCCTGGGTTGGTGGAAGGCTGCGAAGCACCCTCTGAGATCCCGCAAAAGCATCTGTTGGGGTCCAATTTCTCCTCTTTTAAGCCTCCTCCAGGATGCCTACAGCATTTCCTGCTGTTTCGTGGGAGCTGCAGAAAGCTTTTCAACAACCATGGTAAATTCAAAGCATTGGGATTTAAAACCAGCGGTCATGGGGGTCCTGATATATCTGGCTAAGAGAAGGCTCCATTTTCTTTGCTCTCTGCAAGCCCACTCCAGCAGTGCTATTCTGAATAACGCATTGGTTCCTAGAATCTCAGGCACAGGCTGAGATTGCCGTATTTTTAAGACGTAATGAAAAAGGTAATTTTCCCAGCCTCCCTGCAATCTTCATCATTGGGGAGGTATTTTGTGCAATTTTCAGTACTAGCTATAATCATGCTCCCAGAGATGATAGCATGCTGCCATATTGCCAGGGGTTCTTTGAACCCTGCAATGCTTTGGGCCCCCCAAGTAAAGGAAAGAAAAAGTCAGTACAGCCACATAGGTGTCATCTCTGCTGGAGCTGCTCACGTATAAAGCTCCTGCACTGAGAGCACAGCATGTCATCTAGGCAAAGGCTGGCCTAATACCCAGATTTTAATCGCTGCTCACAAGATGAGAAGCTTAAAAAACCAGAGATCAAAGGTGAATGAATCCCTCGAATGTGTTAACCCACAGAACATATGTCCTGTGAAGGGGACACCAATGTGTCCCTGGTGACATACTACAGTCTGTTCACTCTTCTGCCATGCTGTTGCTGTGGATTTGTCCCCCGAAGCGCTGAAATTACGATGTTTGTCATAATAATTTTGGCAGGATTAGTTGCTATGCAATGAAAGGGACACGAGGTTCCTATGATGTCCAGTGCATTAGCCTTTGAAAACATGATGGGGCTTGGAAAAGCTTCTAGATTGCCCGGCCTTTGTAGCCCTCACTTTGTCTGCAATGGATTTGCTGAAACCAAGGGCGGAGGGGGAAGCAGAACAGGCTTTATGGAGGAGATAAGGGCTGGAGTAAGAGGTGCAGCTCTGAAGGCTCCAAAGCTACGTGGGTGTTGTTTCTTCCCCCTGCTCCCGGGGGTCCCTTCGGAGGCGGGTGTCGAACGTGGCGCAGCGTGGGTCGGGAAGGCACGGGAGCCGTGCTGCAGCCGGCGGCTGCGGCGTGGATCTCCGGCTGAGCCAGCTGCGGCGGCACGAAGCAGCCGTGCTCTCGCCCTGCCGCTTTCCCTTACCCCACAGAGAGGGTCTGTTACGTCAAGAGACTCAGGTTCGTGGAAGATGATGTTTCAGAGTTGTGGGACAAGAACTGAGACGAGCTGTGAGGAGCACATTGCTAATGTCTGAATATGTAGATATATGGGGTATTAATAACACGACAGTGCTCCCAGCAACAGCTCTTTAGTTAGAGAGCTCCCAGCAGTGAAGCTGGTTGGAATGAGCTCCATCTACTGACACAGCAGCACTGTCATACAGTCAAGGGCAACGCTGACTTGCAGGAGGCTGCGTTTCGCTCCCCAACTGCTTGTACCCGATGAGCGGGACACTGAGGGGTAATGCTAAATAGCACAGAGTCTGTAATGCACTTGCAGCAGCAGCTGACGGAAGGAAAGTGCAAAGTTGTGTTACCGGCAAAATGAAGCACAGGAGTCTGGGCAGCAGCTTCCGCGGTGCTCATGAAATAAAAACATGCCTCTTGCGCTACACGCCAGAAGCCATTATCCAGAAAGCAAATCATCTACAGAAAGGACCGCGAGGAGAGCACAGCTCAAAGATGGGGGGGTCTGCAGCAGCTAATCTGCAATCATTCACTTAATCAGGATGTCTCTGTCACCGCCTCACTGCCTTGTGTTTCTAGTGTTAGGGCTTGTGATACATATTTGCAGGCAATAGGACGCAAACAAGCTGTAATGCTCAATCAGATGATGTTAGGGATTTCAAGGAAGACAGAAATGAAAATGTCAAACCTGTTAAGCTTTGGAGTGCTTTCACCAGAACATGGGCAGGAGGGACTCCAGGAGGTTGTTTAAAAATAGGAGCCAGAGGGAAATTGCTCTCACAATGGTGACATTCTGGTGTTGATGCCCTGCTGGAGCACTGTTCGCTCTGCTTTTTATAGATCACAAAAGAAAAAAAAAAAATCATGTGATGCTTAATTTATGAACCCACTCAAAAAGCAGGGGCTCAAAACTCAGCTCAGTCATCTGAAGTTCAGCCTTGATAGTGTCTGTGTCATAACTCCAAGTGCCTGGACAAAGAGGCAGAAGAGGGTAGGCGAAACACAGTCAGTTGTCCATGGCCTGGGGCCTCTTTTCATCGTTTTTACCTGTGCAAGGGCAGTGTAGGACACTTATACCTCAGACAGGCAGTATCTTATACCTTTTTTGCATCTCTTGAGTACAGAGCTCTACCTCAGCGCACAGCAGGACAGCCGGTCTGCTGCCTGTACTGTCTCTGCACGCTGCTCGGCTGTGGTGGGGCTTCCCCTCGGCTAAAGCGTAACACAAGCTAGAAAACTGCTGAAAGCTGAATTGCCTGAAAGCATGGGAGGAGCAATGAATGCTAGGAGGGAAGTCTCAGGAACTTTAAGTATTAAGGTAACGCAGTTGTTCCTCCTCTGTGAGGGCATTGTGCACTTAAGAGATCTGGAAAGGGTTACTCCATCGGGATTTTAGCCCACTTGTTGCAGTTAAAGGCCATTTCATGCTGCATGTAACTCAGGCCTTTGCTCGACTAAAACGTGCATATGTGATAGTATGTCTTTTCTTGTGTTTATTTGCATGTAAGGCTGTGGTTTATACCATGTTGAATAGGAGACAGCATTACTAGAAAGCTTTTTGTTAGATTGAAACCAGTGCGCTGGGAAAGGAAGTGCATAATGCACAGGGGTCGATTTTCCTCCCTCTGCGCTCTCTCCGGCAGCCCCCAACCCTGGGCGACTTCACACCAGGGGCAGGGAGCGAAGGATCGGGCCCAAGGCATCTAGCACGGGAGTCCTGTCCCTCCTTCCTCCCCTTCCCCGCACAGGGATGTCTTCACTTGCTACCACAATGCGATTACTCCCGTGTGCCAAGGAGGAGTTTGGCAGGGCTGTGTCTGATGGCTCTGCCAAGAGCTGTTTGGCAAACACGGTATTGATAGACTGGGAAAGCAGATATCAGATCTGCAATATGGCCCAGCTCAGACGGTAAGCAAACAAACTATTGTGCCACCCCGTTTCTTGCTCAGCTTGTTGAATCTCCCCTTCGTCTCCTGTACCAGCAGTGCTGGTGCCTGGCAGTTGCTTTGGCGATACGGGCGCCTGCGGCTCTGCAGGACGGCCACGGGGTCTGCGGCTCTCCCAGCCAGCATCCCAGCTCCGGACAGTGTGCGGTCAGACCCAGCATCTCCACCGAGGTTTCACATGAGCTCCGGGGAAAGCTGCTTTTTGCAGCTCTTCTTTAAGGCTACCAGGATTCCCTAATGGTTACAGCTGCTCTTTTAACATAATTTGTTCTAAGCCTACAAATACAGAAACATTTCACCTACCCCGTTTTTCTTCTTGTCTGAGAAGAGGCCAGGCTAATACACCACAGGGTCTGCAAAGCATCACAACCATCAACTAATGCATGAAAATGCTATGAATCCTTCTGTCCGTACCTCCTACCAGACTGGGGACTCCTGTCGTCACTGCCCTGCCTGCTCTTGGTAACCCACTGGCCAAGGCTTACGCCACACAGGACGGAGCAGAGGACCAAAGTGATCCCTTCTCAGTCCCTGGGCCGGTAAGGAGTGGATCTGCGTGGTTCCCTCTGTGCTGAACTGACAGTTGAAATACTGCGCTTGGGGAAGTCTGAAAGAAGGGGTGGACTCCTGCACCCATTTTCCAGGTCTGACTTTGTAATGTGCCATATGCTGTCTTCCCTGTAACCACGCTCCAGCCCCTCTTTCCTCCATCTGCATTGTTAGGCTCCCACCCTCCCTTTCCTTCCCCTTCCTTTTATTTTTCTCAGCTGTTTGCATCAGAAGCTCCTCGCAGCCACAACTGCCTTTTGCCCTGTGTTTGTAAAGCCCCTCTCGCGTTAGGGCCCTTTTGATGTTGGAGCCTCCTCGGTGTCCCTGTCCCCGTGCTGGCAGGAGCACTCTGCTGTGAGTCAGGAGCATCTCTGTTGTAGCAAGACGTGCCGAGCACGGCTCTGCCACAGGTGGTCTCTGCTCTTTCATCTCGGCTGCTCTCAGAGCCATCCCTCCCTCTACTCCACGCTCCCGGCGCAGGCGGCAGCGGGAGCGAGGTGCAGGCGCGGTGTAATCAAAGCAGCAAACAGACAGGGAGACTGCAAATACACCGAGCGGTACAAAGGGCAAGACAAAAATAAAGAGTCTGATCCAGACATTCAGGTATAAGATGACAAAAACATAAACATCGCGCCTAGTGCCTGTAAATGAATTGCAATTCAGCAACCAGGCGAGCAGAGCTGACAGGGGGAATGACAGCTCCTCTCATCATCTTTTCAATTACCTGCTGAACAGTGGACCTCACAGAAAGCACAGAAGTCACCGGCCCCTTACAGAAAGCAGCTGGCGGATCAGCAGCTGTCCCTTCCCTCGGAAAAGGTGAGGAATAAAGACCAGCTTAGAAGGTTTCTAAGCCCTCGTTCCATCCCCCGGCGGTATCGATCGCTCTCCTGTCGCACGAGGGAGATGGTGCCCGCGTCCCCCCGCCCCAGCGGGTGCTCCTGCGGGGCTGCGTGCCCCCGTCCCACGGGGCTGTGTCCTTCCCCGCGCACCTGGAGCTCAGGATTCCCATCCTGCCAGCGGGGAAAGGGCTTTCCTGGTGGTGTGGATGGCGGCTGCTTAATGCAAAACTAGTATTAATATACTGGCATGCAAAGGTGCTCCTTTGCCACCTGTGTGCAAGGGAGCCACAGTGAACATCCAACTCCGGCTACCCAGAGGTAGCTGTGTGGCATCGAGTCAGATAAAAACCATCTCCTTTGTGGCGAAATCCCAGAGGAGCAGAACTCCTCGGCCCCTCTCACCACATGGGAAAATGGAGGCAGTTGCAGAGCTGCAGCGGCTGCAAAACCACCGGGGACGGGGGGAGCGAGCGGAGGTGGACTCCGCAGGCTGGAAAAAGCGAAGCAGGGAAACAAAAACTTCGGTCACATAAAAAGTCGTAATGTTCACCTTCTAAAACACACAAACTCAGTGATTTAAAGGGGGGGAAACTACTATTTGTTTCCAAATTTACAGGCAATAATACTTGATTTAGATCCCTGTCTGCCTCCTGTATAGACTGCAGTATAATTTAAAGGACAATAAAGCCTGGGACCATAACACCATCACCACAATAAATCAGGCTAGCTACCACTACTCAGAACAGAAATTATTAATCTGTGTTCCAAATGATATGCCTGCATATTGCTTATTTTAGCTGTTTATGCAGCAAGCTGAGATAGCACTTTCCCCCATTATTATTTTTTACTTTTGCAATGAAATACTGTCTCCTCCTACCAAAGGGGCATTTATTACCCAATATATATGGGGGCAGCCTAGTGTGTTGCGCACACAAAGCATCTCATATCAGGATACAACTTTACAGCATACCACCATGCTGTTCATTTCTAGGATGTTCTCAGAGCTGAGGGCGCTAACTCATCCCCAGCCGGCAGCGGCAGGAGCACCGCGGCGGCGGGCACCGGGCAGGCTCGCCGGCGTTACCGCACGATGGGGAACGGGACAGTGCCGTCCGGAGAGTCTGTCTGCAGCCGGGACCTGCCGTTAGTGCAATTACAGACCATTAGTGGTTTTGGCAAAACAACACTAAGATAGAATTTAACTTTTAAACATTCAAATTTGTGGGGATTTTTAATAATGCAAGGGAGAGAAGCCTGTTAAATTTTGGGGGACGAAAGCACGCGTTTTCATGAAAAAGTACATTAAAGAACTGATCAAACTTTGACTAATGTTCAGTGGATGTTTTAGGCCCTGGATCAGTGTGCTTGTGCGCTGCTGGGGTGGGCGAGTCGGTAGCAGGTTGCAGCCTGGCCTGGCCGTGCCGCCCGGTGCACTCGTGCTCTGTGGTGACAAAGGGAACCCGTGTCCGAACGGGAGCAAGAAGCCGTCAGCATTTGTCCCGCACAGCTCTGCAGAGCTGCTGTCAGACAGGCACATTATCATTTTCTGATTACGATCTGACAGTTGACAATTTGAGCAAGGGAGTGATTCACCCAAAGCAACAAAAGCAAGAATGAGACTTTTCTATTTTCTTCCCTTGGGATAGAAACTAATTAAGTGCAGTAATCTGTGGTCCTGTCTGAAGCCAGGCACAGCTCGCATGCCCCGCTGGCCTTGAAAAGGCAGCAGGATGAGCATCACTGCAGACATCCCCCTTTCTTCTTTGTAAAATCAGTTATCACCGGGAATTTCCTCATCACTCCAGACTCAGTTAAACCCCAAAACCCATCCCAGGGAGTGCGCAGGAAGCCTTTCCCAGTAACTCTGAAGCAATGGACCGAAAATCATGGTATTTTATAAGTTCGGGGCCCATTCTTGCATCTTCACCGAGATTCGATCATGCAAGGTTTACCTTCCTCTAATAAAACTTGCTAAAATTGTATTTTCTGTTAAGGAACAATGCTATTGGCCCTTGAGCAGAGAACACCCCCACCTGGGGTCTTAATCTCAATGCAAAATATTATGAGCTTCGTATTTAAAGCTAGCAGAATTGCTGACTTCTGAAATCCCTGGGATATTTCATGAGAGGAGAAAGTACTGCTGTCACGGGCAAACCCACCTGCAGCTATACTCAGGATTTTGTCTACATTGTCAAGGGATTAGCATCATTGTCATTTGCAGGAGTGATCTGTTTTCATCTGGAGTAAAACATTAAGATGTTAATACGAATGTTAACATACTCCTCAGGACTACTTAAAAATGTGTGTTTTTAATAAAGTACAATTTATTTGTTAAACAAATAGTATATTTTTTAAAAAAACTTGCAGCCTCCCACATTGTCTGCAAACCACATTCTGTCTGAAGCAAAGGGCTGAAAGTTACATTTGTACATAATGAAATATTCAGCACTGAAATTTTCCCCAGGAATGTTCCCATCTGCTGCTAGATTTCTCTTTCATGCTAATTATTAAATATATCTGAACAGAAATAAATAATAGATTTCCTTTAAAGAAGCAGAAGTGAAATGTAATGAGTGTTTGGTGTTGGGGTGTGTGTTCCCCTTTGAAGCTGCAGTAGCCTTAATGCATCCTAAGCCACAGGCGTCGCCCTCCCCGTCAGCGCACAGCAAACCTCTGGTGCTTGCTCAGCACCACTTGCTCCCAGACCGGCTCCTCGCAGCTCCTTCTGGCCCTGCCTTGGCTTTGGCAGCCGTGTGCCTTTGTCCCCTCTCGTTAGCCATCAAGCTCTTCTCCAGTCCCAGTCCTCAGCTAATAAATACAGGGTTTTATAGCTATTCTCAAGCAAACTGCGAGACCTAGAGCTGTGCTGAGACAGCCTGTCCCTTGAGAAAGCCCTGGTCTCCCCCAAAGCCTCAGCAAACCCAAACTGGAAGAGCTCCAGTTACCTTGGAGCGGTTTCGCTTCTTCTATGAGCTAATTTCACACTTTCACTGGAAGGTACACTCAGGAATAACGGCAGCCTTTAGTTCACAGAACATCTCACAATATGATGTCCTTTCTTGGTGAGGACTACGCTCTTAAAATACAACGTGTAGCATTAAGTATACTTATTTGTATCACGCAGCCTTATGCAGCAGCTAGAGCCGGTACCGAGGTGGTAGTAATGCCGAATGGCACTGTTGAGGTCCTGGCGCGGTTCCTGTTGTCTGAACAGCTCTGAACTCCTCGGAAATCTTTATTTGGTACAAGGAGCCTGAGGTTTCTCTCATGCTGCTTTGGTAAAGCGCGACAGAGTCGGCCCGTGTGAGCTGTGGGGCGAGAGACGGGGCACGGGACGATCCTCCTCTAGAGAGTGTTGAGGGGAATGAGTTCTCTCTTCTTCCCTCACATTAAAAAATGTAGTGAAATTATTAAGAAATATGAAGGAAGACAGTGCTGTACTACAGATACAGAAAAGGGGTTGTGGAAGAAAGAATGAGAAAAATGATGTTTCCTCCTCAGTGTAATTACTGATGCACTTCTAGAAATGTTGCCCATTTTCAAAAATCAACCTGTGCTGAGATGTTTGCCTGTAGGACCTGCCATCACCTCTCCCATTACACACCAGCTCTGGGTGCACCAAGCCCACTCCTTTGTTCAACAGGGTTCTTGCCCTTTTTGGTGACTCCTGGCGACTACAGTAATAGAAATAAAAAGTACCAGTAATAACTTTTCTTACAAGAGGTGTCGCATCACACCAGCCAACCAGTTGCCGGCTGGAAGCCCATGTGTTGCAGTAGTACTGCACCATGGCATGCTGACCCCATCATTAAACTCCATACTGTTAGATTTTCTCTCTTCTTACTGGAAGCAAATGCGTCCCTAATAGTGCAAATTGCTGCAGAAGTGTTAATGAAACACGTTGCAACTGTAAAGTAGGAAGAAATCTGTTACTATAAATTGTGTTTCGATTTCCTTATTACCAATTAGACTAAGAGAGTCAAACAGGTCGTATTTGTATACAGCTCGTCAGGAACAAGCTTTCACAGTTAAAATAACAAGAGCAAGAGCTGTTTAATTGTTTACTCTGCCTTTCTCGAGGGAAGGGGTCGGTGCTTAGGCATGGTGAGTGGGAAGGGTCTGGTCGGGGTGGAGATCGCCAGGATGTTTGTCTGTCTGTAGACTCCTCAGCAGTGGCTTGCTGTCCCCAAAGTCCTAAACATCCCTGTTCTTAAATAGCGAACCTCTTCCAGCAATTAAATATTCTTACCTCTGGGAAGATTTTCTTAATCCATAATTTATATCCCATGTGTTTCATGTTACAGGGTGGTTGATGACAAATTTTGAAGTTAAGTACAAATCCTGTTTGCACCTACCCTCTTTATGCCATAGCAACTTTCTGAGAAGGAAAAGTGAGAGCCACAAATGTCAAGATTAAAAGATCTTTGTAAATGAGGTTTGATTCATCCTTCCGTCATTCCTGGAAGAAATGCATTGAACTATACTCCAGAGTTTGCTGTTCACAAGGCTTTCAGGTGAAATCTTGAAACACTTAAAATCTGTATGTTTCTGGTAGAAACTGCAGGTCAAATGGTTGTGCTGAAAGAATGGATTTTTGGTTTGTCACCTGGGCAAAAAGCTCCTTTGATTGTTTTTTAAAAAACATATTCCTGATGTGGAGATAAATGGTAACCATGTGGTAAAATGATTTGGGATCCCTCAGCAGGCAAAATCTGTGCGTGTCTGATCTGCTTCCATTTGGTGACAGTGGAGATGAAAGCTTTGTCCTCTCATGTGCTGGAATATTTCATTCCTCCTCACATCTGTTTTCCCCAATTTATTCCAAATGACAATGGAATTAACATATATAATGGCAAGCAAAAATCTGACTTAAAATGCTTTCCAAAAAATTTCTGTCCAAAAGATTCAGCTCTGTCCCTTTCAATTAGCTTTTAGGTTTTCTCTAAGTTAATTGTGAAGTTGTCATTCTGACAGTCTGCTGTAAAACGAGGGAAAGAAAGGACGGAGGCAGGAGCCAAAGGGTGTAAATTATTCAGAGATGTCATGCATTTCTCGAGGGGACCCAGGTGACGTCTGTTCATGCCCAAGAACTCAGAAGACCCAGAGAAAACTTGGGAGTAAACTCAAGCCTCGCCAAGATATCCCAATCTGAGATGACATTTTGTCCATTAGCAGGTCTTCGTACCCGTGCCCTAACTGAAACGGCGCAGACACACACGTGACACTTCATGTATATTTTAAAGCTGCTTCTCTGCATCCCTCATCTTCCCCTGAGCCCAAAGCCTCTCGGGTGCCGTCCCCCTTCACCCTCTCTGCTCAGTCCTGCGCCTTCCCCGGCTGCAGGGCTCTGCGGCTCGCCTTTGGAGAGCAAAGTGTCGGTGGGGCCCTGCAGGATTTAAAATGGAAGTGACTAGAGAAGAAAGGGACGGAGAGGAGAGCTGTAGTGACTCGCCGCGGGAGAGCCTGCGGGGACGGGGATGGGGTTGGGGACCGCGGGCTGCCGGCTGAGCACCGAGCTCTGCCCAGCCCGGTGCCACGTACCGGTACGGACCAAAGGGATCCGAACACGGTCGCCCGGTAAAGCAAAGCAGGAGAAAGGGGAGCTGGCCCGTGCCGGCGAGGGAGGAGAAAGCGTGCAGGGACAGGAGGGAGCCGCGGCTGCAGCTTGAGAGAGAGTCTCTGCACGTTTCAGTGGCCAGGTATGGGAAGACTCCGAACCCCATCTTTTATGGGTCACCTGAAGAAGCAACTGCAGGGCAGTGTTCCCCATTACAGCACAAACTAATGCATTATGTCTTTGTTATGCTAATGTCCCAGTACTGCACAATTTAAATAGCACTTCCACAAAAATTAAGTATGTTCATTGACACAGTGAAATGTTTTCACCCTCCACGTAACCTTCACAGTTTCTGTACAAAATCTATCAGTCAGTAAACTATTCATCTGCGAATGCTTACCAATTATTATGCTAATGTATTACAATACATTACAGTGAATTCTTTTTAAATGCCAGGAAACGCAGCTGTCTGGCAACCTACCTCGCCTGTATTGTGGAGCTATCAATAAACAGCATAGCATTTGCAACTGGATTTTGACTGCTTTGTCAGAACTATGCAAGAAATTTCTTATCATTTAATATTATGAAGAAATTCAGGAATTAAATTGGTGTAATGTATTCTCCATGCAGTGGACTCAAGAATGGCACACAAATACAAAGTAGATAGCTGTTGCATGGGTTTGCACTGAGCCAACTTGTGCACGAACATTACGGCACGCAGCACAGAAAGAGCACTGTATGTCCGTAGGAGCCAATACATATCTATGCATGCTATGATGTGTAACTGCTCCATAAGTCATATCTCTTTTTTGGAACTGAGTGATACTAAAACTTAGACTAGCATATGCAGACTGCGTATGGAGGTACTAGGTTATATATGGAGTACAGCATATTACTAGTTCACACTGAGAGGATTCCTTCCACAGATCTTAGGAACTGCTTCCAGGTACCAAAGGGAACTCTCTCTTTTGTTGCCTGATAGAGGAAATATTCAGTATTAATATAAATTTGGCTGTACTCTAAATCACTGAGGAATGATATGATAAAAATCCTAATTTATTATCTAGAATTAATATCTCTTGTAGAAAAGATGAAATTGCTTAGTCTGTGTGTTTTAAATTTCATTGCATTTTTAACGCACTGCCTGTGCTGAGAGGTGTGTGCAGAATAGCGACCAGCGCCGGCGTTTGCTTTCCCAGCAGTGCTTTGCATTCCCTTGCCTGAGAGCGTGTGCCAGATCCACGTAACGGCAACTCACAGCACTCTGCTACACGCTGTTATGTAGGCTTACATAAATGTGCATACTTGGTATTTTTAAACATTTGCAATTGCATAATACTTTAATGAATTCATTTATTCTTCTGTAGCACGACACAGAATATTGGAGAGAGACTACGCATACATTAGCGGTGCAAAAAACTTCTCGGCTCCAAGGAGGACCCTGACAATCAGGCTTACGAGCCCCAGCCCTTTGCTGCCGATCCCCGGAGGACACTGGCTGTCCGGTAGGACAAGCCAGGCCTGGCTGCACAGAGGGCTCTGTCAGATAAGATAATCGTGCCCTCAGAGGCAGTGGAAATCTCTGTTTTCTCAGAGGAGGTAACGCCCGGAGCCATGAGATGCTGCCAGAGCCTGACGTCCTGCGGAGCTGAGCTGGCTGAGCTTGGACCTGGCCTCCAGCGGGACCTGCCAAGCGGTTCAGAGCTTGCGGGGAGGTGGGGTACGGGGAGAGCAGAGCAGGACCACGGTGTTTGCCACACAAGCAAACCCTCTCCAAACGCACCAGCTCCACCATTACAGCCAGCCCTGCCTGCCCGCTCCGAGGTGCCCAGCCCCGGGGCTGTCGGGCTGCCAGAACCTCTCCTCCCTGGAAATCTGCCCAGCGGGATGGCGAAGGCGGCTTTTTGGTCCGGGGGCAATCTTGGTGTAGTGTGGTCTTCATCGCTGGCCCGTTCCTAGACGCATGGCTTACTGCAGCAATGAGCGGTCGTGGAGTGTTTCTGCGGCAGCCTGTTTTGCTATCAGCCCCGTGGCTCGTAAGGTACCTAGCCTTTTCAAATTAAGGTGAGTTGTCTCAGTGTGGCAGATGTTTGGGAATTTTGAATTGAAAATGCAAAGAAAAATAAATGCCGCTAGAGGCATCCATCAAAACTTCTCTGGTTCCCATATTTGTCTCTTCTCGGAAGCTAATATCCATGAATTTGGTTATTAGAGTCATAATGTTATAATTATTTCATTTAATACTCTAATTATCCCTTGTGATTAATCCTGACCGTAACAGAAATGTCTGTGAGTCTGGAAGGCATGTTCCAATAGATTTTGCATTATGAATGTTAATTTGAGTTAACAAGTATGATAGCTAGAGGAAAGGGAACCGAAGAGCATGAGGACTTTCAGCTTCTGAGCAAGCGCAGGGTCTTCTCCTGCCTGTTTTTGCTAGTAACTGGGCCAGTGAGCCCGAGTTTCTGCTGGCGTCGATTCTGTGACTTTGGTATAATGTTCCAAAATCTGGGTCCGTACACGGAGGCTGTGCAGCAGGCACGGGGGTGCTGGGTGAGAGATGGCATGGCCTTTGGACACTCTGATGTCCAAGCATTGTATTAGCAAGTACTGCACTGCTGATGGCTTGCGCTCGTACTGTAAATGTCCACGGGCATAGCATGAGCCCACTGGTGGTACAGATGTTCTCCTGCACTTCCCTGTTCCCAGTTTTAGATGGATGTAGTGTAGAGCCTACACTTTGGCCAGGTGATATTTCAATGTGTTCCTGAGAGCTGTCTGATCCCATCATACTACACCATTTCCCATTGTTTCCAGCTACAAAGTCACATTCAAAGAAGGTAAAAGTATCTTGAATTCTTAAGTATCTTCAGCGTCTTTGTTGGTAGACCCAGTGCAGCCACAGTGCACCCCTGCGAATAGAAGAGCAAATGCTTTTTTGTAGTATCTGGTCTTTGGGTCCAAGGACCTTGGTGAATGAGCTTTGCAACTGTCAGATATGTATTGGCTGTTATAGGCACAAATATCTATTTAAGCACCTTTGCACTATAGTTGTACCAAGCTGAAAAATTGCTGTCTAGGACAACACCCAAACCAGCACTAATTCTGGCATTTTTGTTACTCTCGCTGCAGAGGCAGCAGCAAGTGCAGCGCTCAGAGCCCTGCGCACGCTCAGGCTCTTTCTCAAACAAGTGTGCATTCACATGCACACCCAGACACACACATGCCCTCACAAACTCTGCATGCCTGCCTCCAGGGATTGGCCATCTGTGCCTTTCTGTACAGGGAAGAGAAACGTATGGACAAAGGGAGCCTATGCTGCTGGCAGAGACCTATGGGGACAGGCTTCTGTGATCTTTAGAGAAAGGCTTTTCCTATAAGACAGATCTTTAAACAGCATCGTGTCAAAAAGAGCCAATGGTATCTTCACGGGCTGAGGCAGTGGCTGTAAACAAACCTCAATTCAGAACGCAAAAACGAGGGAGTAGAGAAATCTCTGACCTTGTTGTCTACGCACAGGAATCAGGCAGAGTCAGCTTGGCCCATTTCACCATGCTCTCTACCTAATGCTGCATTAATCATCAGGCCCTCTTACTCCACCTCCATATGGCCAAAGCAAACACTGCATAGATTTTTTTCTTTATACACATAAACTATGAGGTTGCAGAAAATAGCTTTTCAAACTGAGGAATTATTGCTGGCTCCCGGCTTCTATGTCCATCTATCAAAATAACTACTGACAAAGGGTGAAGTCTTTGGCCTTGCATGCACTGAAAGATGCCAAGCAAGAGAAATACATATGTGATGAGTACATTTCACTGCATAGAGATATTTCTGTGGCCTTTACATTCCCATCACTAAAACAGTCAGTCTTTGAGAAACCAGGAATCCTAAAGACGATGCTTCTGTTCTCATCGTCTGAGGCTGTCTCAGAGCTCCAGCGGTTTGCTGTCCCCACTGGTGTTTTTCTGCTCCTACTCCACAGTCAGCGCCGTAGGCTGGTGAGACTTGAGTAAAGCAGGACCATGTTCTTTCTCCGTCTGGGGCTGGGCTGTACATGGGATTCTTACTGTCTTACATGCTACTGCTTAGAAACCATCACTGCTCGGAGAAAAAAAAGAGTTGCTAGTGGTGACAACTGTTTTGTCCACAAGTACAGCCCTTATTTTATCGGCTGCAGGCAATTCTCTTCAATCCATTTGCTTCAGTTGTTCCCCAAAAGAGCTAAGAAGTTGGGTGCCTCCACCTTTCCTGGGTGCTGCCAGACCTGGCGGGTGCTGCGGGGTCTCGGCGGAGAAGGCAGCCGGCCCGGCTTCAGCCGGCGGAGCAGAGAGGGGAGAGCAGCACCCTGATGGCGCGTGTGACACACGGGTGGTGCAGATGACTGAGGAAGAAATAAAATACTAGGATGTGAGCGGCTAACTCATCTGCCTCTGGGGGAGTTCTTACTTAAAGCCGTGCTTATTTACCCGCTGCTGCAAGGGGAGGAGCGGCTGGCCAAGATCTGCTTTGTTTTGCAATGCAAGTTACAGTGATAGACAAATTACCAAAATTTACTAAATAGTACAAAACACCTGCACACACAAACTCAATTTTCCTTTAAACAAAGGAACACCTGGCAGCCTCTAACTTCCAGGGGTTTGCAAATGCTGTTCTTCAAATATTTCTCCAGGTGCTCTCAAACGTTTGCAAGTTGGCCTCTCTAAAGCTAAGTGCTCAAATTGCGCAGGGATGGAGCTAGCGATCTAATTTTAGGTGCTGAAATGTGAAAGACTGAACCAAATGTGGCAAAGCCTCCTTTACAGCCTGGGGTGGAAAGCGAGGCTCAGGCAGAACCTGCTGAGGGTTTCTTGTGTCACCTGGGTGGCTGAGGGCAAACAGGGAATCACCCCGGGGCTGTAGTATAGATAGGAAAATTAACGTGACCTGGTGTCTTCCCTACTAGTCCATAGACCACACATTTGTTCCCAGTTTAGTTCACCTTGTAGTAAGTCCATGGCTACTGGATTTGCCACCTCTGTGCCATTACCTGCACTAAGCCTGAGTTTCTGGCACTCTTGCTGCAACACGTCCGAGCACCGCGTGCTCCTGACCGTCCCCTGCCCACCTCCTCCAGCACTTCAGCTCTCTCAGATGGTTTCCAGATCTGCCCACCTCTCATCTCTTGGAGACGAATGTTCATCTGCAGGGCAGTGCTCCGAGCTAGAGCGGCTGTGCCCCTTCCCCGGGACTCTGCCGAGGCCGGCGGTCGATGGAGAACGTGGTGCCTTTCTGGGCGGATGGGCTGCGGTGCGGTCGCCTCGTTAGCATGGACAGAGCCTGTTCGCGAGCCAGAAAGAGATCCAGATGTTGAGGCGCTGCAGAGGGCACGCACGGCCACAGGGTGCAGAGGGCAAGCTGGGTGGGAAAAGGGCTCTTCTGCGAGAACAAACGGGCAGTTGCTCGTCCCTTCCTATTTCTGTTTCGTGTACTCCAAAGGTGGCTGCCAAGGACTGCAGCCATGCAACGGAGCTGTGGCCTTCAGCTGTCAGAAAGATGATCTCAATTCCACTGAAAAGTTCACATCCGACAAAATACTTGTGCTGGGCTGTCTCGGGTATCCGTGGGCTTGTGGAAAGGCTGCAGGAGCAGGGAAGGAGGGGTGGGGGCACTTGCTGCACTTCACCGTGGGGTTAGGGATGTGCTGTGCAGCACCACCGAGGGAAGAGCTGTTAGACACTTTTCAGATGGACTCACATTAAGTTTCCCTGAAGGAGCAAACCTCATCCTCTGTAAGCAGAACCGTCCCCCAGATTGCTCGTTAAAAGCTGTTTGGGTGTTTTATAGTAAGGATCTACAGCGAGGAGCAGATGCAGCCAGCTGCAAGGACACAAGCACCATACCCAGGGAGCCCTCACCCCCATCTCAGTCTCCTCCTGGAGACAACCTCCTTAAGAGAAAGTTGCTCAAACCTCATTCTGAGCCGAGTGAAGGAATTGCAACCTGGAGAATCAGGAGGGAAATGCTCACACAGCATCTGCAGCCCCATCTTGATACCAGGGCAGGACGGGCCGGCGGCAGCGGGCGCACACGCAGCAGCAGGAGATGGAGACGGGGACGGAGGAGCCCCGGGAGCACGGCAGAGCCCAGCACCCTGTGCAGGAGCCAGCCCCATGGGCTGCTCGTGCCCTAATTTGATTAATAAGCACAGCCAACTTTGCTCCACCATAAGCCCCATTTACAGAGCAGCGAATATCAGTAAAGCCAAGTCCCCTTTTTCTGTGTCTCCAGCAGCCAATTAGTTCAGTGCGACAGTCTGTTCTTAATTTGGCAGTTAGGGGGTTGTTGAAGGAAATAATGCAGCAATGTCCTCTTAGTGGGGGTCTCAAAAATAATATTCTAAGAGACAGGAGAAAATTAATGCGAAAATGTGGTGTTTACAAGCCCCTGTCACTGCCCATGCTTGAAGGGCTAACTATTAACACCTGGTCAATAATAAGATCTTTCTCTAAAATCTTTTTAAAAGGCATCAAGGATGATACTGAAGAGCATGAAAATAATCTGATTAATATGATGTCTCCTTGAAACACTTCTGAAACGTGTGAAGTGTTACTTTTACTGCAGTGTACTTTTCCATCACAAAGTGAAAATCGAAGCGCAGAACAACACAAAATGCAGAGATCCTTACTACATGGAATAATGAGGCCATAAAACCAAACAATAAAGTTAAATAATTTACCATAAATATCTAAAGCTCTCAAATTATTCTCTACATTAACTGCCTATGTTTAAAATGATCTTTGCATTCACCATGTCACAGATGGCAACATGAGACAAGAGAGTCCTTGACAAAATCTCGCTGTAATTATTCTTTCCACAGCTGCAGTTATTTTAATGCCTTTTCAGTTAAGCTGAAAGAGACGCACACATTTTATAAATAAGGGCTTTTAACCAGTTTGACAATGAAGCATTTGAAACGTACAGTGCAAAAAAAAAAAAACCAACCCAAAAACTTTCACTGCATCTTGAAACCTGGGAGAGCAACTGTGCAGACTCAGAGCAGGAAGACAACTGTTCTTTCTACAGCAGTATTTGGCAATTAAAGCTAAAATTATGTTGATTGTAATGGCCTGACATAGCCGTTACTAGCAACTTTCGGAGTTGCTCAGACACAATCTAACAATTCGTTTTATTTTGGCTAGCAGCTCGGAGGAGTCCTGTCTCCATTGAGGAACTGCCCGTCAAGGACAGGCAGGGAGCTCTGAGACTGACTTCCAGGAGAAAAATACAGCTTGAATGAGGTCAAGGTTACACACTGCTCAACACCGAAGTGTTCAGCTGCAGTCCAAGTTTGGTTGGCTTTTCTTGCTTGTTTTGTTTTTTCCCAAAGTGCTTTAAATCACTGTGGCAAGTCCTTCTCCCTAAGGAACACCATGAAACGTTAGCCTCTCCTACCCCTGGGAACACTAGCAAACTAGGTGACCAGCAATGGCTTAGCTGTGCGCTGCATTTGCAAAGCCTGGGCACTGCACGCACGTCCCCGCTGAAGTTGCCCAAGAACCAAGGATGAACTGCCCCGACAGGGGCTGTATCCCTGGGGACACAGTCCAGGTCTCCTCAAACCCAGTTTCTCAGCCTAGCGAGTAAAGCATCCTTCCCCAGGCACTCGCTTACACTCCCTCTTAGCCACCGTTCCCACTTCTTTCGGCAGACGGTTGATACCCTCACTCAGACCGTTGCCCTCCCTGCCACAGGGGCGATTCCACTTGGGAAGCAGCTCTGAAAGCCTGGACATATTTAGGCACCTAAGTAAAAGCAGGCTCATTTTGGAGTGATACTGTGTATTGTAATTTTCATCTGCTCAGAGAGTTAAGGAGTCTGGGCTATATCTAAAACTCCAGACAGCTATGAAAACTTGAGCTGAAGCACCAAAATTGTGGTTCCGGCAGGAGTTTGTAGAATGCTGCAGAGCACGCCAGCCAGCAGAGCTCTGTGTGACCTTCACTCGTGCTTCTAAATCTCTTGAAAGCCCTCAAAACACCTCTCCCCTAAATCTATGTTTCAGGAGTCTGAATAAGTGGCCGTATTTTTTAAAGCTCCAAACACTCAAAAGCTCTTGTGAAAAACAAAAGAAGCTGAATCCTCTTTAAGTGAAGTTCGCTCCTCTCCCAGCAAGTTGCAGCTGCTTCTCCCTCCCCTCCTTTAAGCTGTCTGTTAGTTTAAAAGAAATGTGTGGAGATGCAACTAAAATGATGGTAGCTGTACTGGGAGGATATTTTCCCATTTAAACTAAATAAAGAAAAATGAAAGAATGGAAGATCGGTGGGAGGCTTTTCAAAGTGTAATCCTAGCAAGCTTTGACGTACAAGGAAGACATCGTGGTCTCCGATGCTTGCAGACTAGGGAAGCCTGATTAATGAACGTTATTGTCGGGGTGGCCTGGCTTTTATGCTTAACACTGAAAGGCACCAACCCTCCAAGTATTCAGCATTATACAATAACAGATTGTGTGCAGTTAGCCTTAGAAAACAAATGTGCTGTCTCTTATATAAGATTATAGAGCATCCATCACTGGCTGGCATTAAATACCACGCTACACTAGTGTATGTAATTAGCAATACATGAAATCTAAACATTATTTTAAAGGAGTGGGAACAACGATAACAAAAAGAGGAGTGGATGGTCATGTTTCCCTTTCACTTTGAAGTGTCTTTTCTCTCCTAAGCGAGGTCCCCAGAGGACAGACTTCTCCATCCCTGCGGAGCCGTGCCGCCCCAGGAGAGGAGGGCAGGTTGTTCTGGGTTTCCCTCCTGCATCCATCCAGCCTCACACCCGCACTGCCGGGATGCGGCTGCCTCGGTCGCCACTCCCAGGACGGGGACGGTTCTCTGCCAAAACCTCTGCTCATCCTCTTATTAGATTTAGACTGCAAATGAAATACAACTGTAGAGCTGAAATGGGGAAAATGGGATTTTTTATGAGACACAGTGTGCACTGTGTTAATGGGCTGCTCATAAACCACGGCTTGCCTCAAAATCCTCAGCAAAGTCCAAAGAGCTGCCACATCACAGAGCTCTCTGTACTTATTTTATCTGCCTACAAAAGGAAACAAGGGCATCAATTCTCTCTAGGAGAAATGACACTACGGTTGTAAATCCATTTGCTTTGCTCTGTGGTTCACTAGCCCTGAGCTGCTGCACCCAGCGACACCGCAAGGGTCTGGACGGTGACCCGAAGAGCAGAGGTGTCTTGGAGCTGCTGGCGGAGCTGCTTTCGGAACCCGCTGGTCCCCACCTTTCCTTCTTACTCCGGTGAAGTTACACAACTTCCCCGCAGCAGCCAGTGGCCGTGCAGGATGGGGCAAGGACCCCGCTGATGCAGCACACGTGCTCTAGAAGCCTGCAAGCCCCCCGGTCTCTGGAAGCATTTGGATTCCGGGGGAGAGGGTAGTTATACACCGAAGGGCAGCTCTTTACGCAAAAATACAGGCGAAAGTGTCTTTTTTTCTCCCATGTTATCCGTGGCTCTCACAGTGTTGCCCAGGAGCCTCCATGGGCACCGTGCGCAGGCAGGCGCAGCCAGCCCTCACCTCCGGGGGCTGCAAAGGAGGGACAGGCTTTGGAAGAAACAGGGACCATTGGCGGGTGACCCAAGGTCCACCGGACTCAGAGTGTGTTTTCCACGGAATTCAGTAGCATTTACTCCCTCTCGCATCCTGCCCACCATATGCAAAATGGGAACAGTATTTTCCTTAAGTATTTTGCCTAAGGCTACTCAGGGTCTCTGTCAGAGCTGGGACCTGACCTGAGGCTCCTGGATGCCAATCTCTTATCCTGCCTTTATTTTTTACACTGTACTGTGGTATCAGCCACACAATTAAGAGCTATATTTAAGCACTTGAATAAACAAACAAACTCCATCCTTGAAACAGTCAAGCATGCCTCGTGGGGTCCCCATATTCCTCAGTTTTGAATCTCAGCCTGATAATTAAAACCAAAAAAAATCACTTATACAAATTAACATCACATGCTGTGGAGCTAGCACAAAGCTATTGTCACTTCCTATTTCAAACATGCTTGAATTATAGGGGGCTTGGATTTTTTTTTTTAAAGAGAGGCAGAGAGAAGTCACTTGGCTGGATGGCAAGCAGCTGTCTTCAGACGGATGTCCTGAGGGCTCTTTCTAATGCAGCCTGCCTGTGAAAGCCTGGCACAGGACAGGATAACGATACAGGCATGTCACTGTTTGCCAGTTTTATGATTCCCAACTGCAGAAGAGTCCAGGGCAGAGTGCTGCTCAGACACCCAGCAGGGAGGCAGCAGCGCAGGATTTCCAAGGTTCCCATAGACATCATGCAATATTTTGGACTTGGCTGCACCTTCCAAGATTGTTCCTTCACACCAGGACTTCTGGCCAAAAGGGGCCACGAAGCTGGTGGTGTCTCCTGTAGGGGAATGGCCTGACGCTGTTCCCTGTGGCAGTGATAAAGCCAAATCTGCCGTTATGGGCTGCTGCTTCTGAGGAGCATCCTCCACCCGCATGGACCCCAGTGACATTCCAGTCCCTGGAGAGCTCTGGCGCCCAGAAGCTTGAAGCATCCATAGCCCAACCTCTCTCCTGCAGCACCTTGGCTCTGTCGACCCCAGGATCGAAGCCGTCATGTACGGGGCAGGAACTATTCCCAAGGCCTGAGCACCGCGCGGTCACCGTCTTGCAGGCAGCAGCCCCCCGTCCCTGCCCCTCGAGCCCCCCAGGCAGCCCCCGCGCATGCCCCGCTGCAGCAGAGCCCCGCGCTGCAGGCACGTCTGCTCCAGGATGCGTTTGGCACCGACTGACGCACAGAATCCTTGATCGGATGGATCTGGCTGGGGAGCCAAATGATCGGGAGCTTATTATAGCCTCCTCTTTAATTAAGTGTCTCAAATAGGGATTTAATTGGGATGTAATAGCACACACTATTGTACATTAGTTAAATACCAAGGGATTATTAAGAGTATGTTTTTAAGGCTTTACAGTCCCATATTGAGTAAACAGTTGTTAAATTTCAATAAATAACTTTTTAAATCTACATTAAATAAGCAGTTAAGCATATTTAGGATAGTCATTTTTTTTCAGAATGACTCCAGTCAGAGAGTCCCGGGTTGCAATCTCAGTATTTCACTGGTTTAATAGGGTTGTGCCTGCTCATATCTATTTGCTCTGCCTCAAAGACCCTGCCTTGGTGCAGCAATCTCCGCTATTTACATCCTCATGTCAGTCTTTAAAACCCTCACCATTACCACAGCCCAGAGAAGCAGGGAGTGCGCTTAGCCCTATTTTACAAGTACAGAATTAAGGCACAGAAGAGCAAAGTCATTTGTTCAAAGCCACGCGGGGAGTCTGTAACAGAGCAGAACAGGAGCTAACGAAAGATCAAAAAATACTTTTCTAAAAATAAGGCTTTGAAAATCTGTAAAGGAAATGCGGCTCTAACAAATTGCTATATTACGATCAAAAATGCAATTAGTTGTACGCTGGTTTTGTCGCTGACATTGGTAATGAACATACAAATGTCCCACGGCCCCCAAAATCTAACGAACGTTTCCATCCATTTGCTCTCTGTGTCCAGGGAATACCAGATCAGGGTAGAGGGCTCCGGGAGGGACCACAGTAGATGGCCTGCCACCGAGCTTTGATCCCTGGCAGGCAGCTCTCACCTACGTTGCACCAGGACGGTCCTTCTAAGACGGCACATCAGAAACAAGAGGTGTAATCACCCCCGCAACCACGGCAGTGAATAATTTAGGACTCGCTTAACCTTCGTATTAAGGTTGGTCTTTGAGCTGCCTGCTGCTCTCTGCAGCCACGGTGTTCTTACAATGAACGATCGGCGTGTCCTGAGGAGTAATTGGGTAAACTGCCGCTGCTCTGTAAACCGGCACCCGCGGCACAGAGCGCGTGTCTCGGCATCTGGAGGAGAGGACGGAAAGAGGGGACACCCCGAGCAGCGCCCGGCGGCGGCGGGCAGGGAGCAGGAGCAGCCCCGGCTCTGCGCCCACAGACCCTTCGCTGGCGCTGGGCTGGACAAGCCACCGCGCGTCCCCGACGGGGTCGCGGTGGTACTGCCGGGGTCGCATCCAGGACGCTTCAGCACCAGCAACCGGTCCTGAGCGACCGGAGCACGCTGCTCGGGGCACCGAGTCCCCGCCGACCCGTGCCAGACTGAACAGTCTCCGGAATCTTGCCCCTGCTCCCACCTTCTCACTGGAGCTGCCCAGAGCTTCCTACTCCTTTTCTCGTCCTGTAAAGGAACCTGAATTCAAATGTTCCTTCCTGAAGTAAGTCACTTCCATTACTCTGCACTGCTGAACAGGTAACGCTAATGAAGAAGCCAAAACATAGGGAATCTTCAACCAAGTGCACTGTAAAATTAATGAGAAGCTACTGAAGAACATAAATAATCCGTGCTCCCCATTAGAGGTAGTTAGCACCATTAAAGCTAAATCCAGAGAAAAACCTGCCCAGGCACCACCAGCCATTCTCCCTTTGAAATCCATCACTGTCACCTAGTTTTTGGTAGCTGAAATCAAAGGATGGTTAACCCTTTAACACCCAGGCTATTTAGAAATAATTATTGTTGTTATAAATCAAAAGTGATGGCTTAACTGGTCGCAAAAATGTATATGTAAAAAACCAAAACGAAGTAGCATGGCCACAAAGGAAAAATCATTAGCTCCCTAGTGGGTTTACAAGTAATTTGCTAGCAATAAAAATGCCAAACCACATTTTGGTGTGTAATGATCATAAATAATCCTTGGACAAGAATTATTTCCAGGACCCACAAGTCCACTCCCTCAATGGCAAGTTTTATTACCCTGGTTTCTCTGTGTATTCTTTCAAAATGCTGCTGTCATAACAATTTACAAATTACAGTCCTGTTGGCATAAACTTTCATAATTCATATGGAAATAGGTTTCCCCACAAACACTCACAAAGCACAGAGAGTCACGTAACCACATAGAATGACCTTAATAATGCAGTCAAAAAATACAGATCTGACTCCTGGGCCAGTACTAAATATAGACGGTCACCAGGTTAGGGGAAAAACTCCCAGGTAAACTCATCGGAGTGGAGTCAGGCGTGTTGCGGTGCAGTCGGAGTGATGTGCTCAGTGCTGTCACCCAGTCTGGTGGCACCTCGCAGGATCTTTAGGAAACAAGGAACATATTAAGCGTTTTGTTTCCAAGCACTGGCAATAAGCAAAAATCCCAACCAGCTGCTGAGGAAGCCTGTGAATGTGTTTTTTTCTTAAAATAGGAGAAAGTACAGTTTGTTCAAGGTTTAAACTGTATTCATTTCTTCCCTCCACTTTTGAGGCCAGAGGGTGAGGAGTAGAGTTCGGCATCCAAAATGAAGATAGTGTGGGGGGAGCTGCCATGCAAGGGGGCTGAGGCTATTATTTAGGCAAGACTAAGTGGCAGGTCGCATCTGCCAAGGTTAAATCCTGAACAAGGATCGTGGGGTTTTCTTGTGGCTCATCTGTGTGGTCGAGTTGTTGCTTCACTCAAAGTGTATGGGGGGGTTCCTTGGAGTAAGAGAGAGAAGGAAAGAGGGTGAACATTAATTAGGTTAGAATTGCCTCCAAAAAGTACTAAAACTAAATGCGAATTCATAATGTAAAGATAAGGATATGCAAATCAGGCTGGGTTTCAGATTTTAGTATGCCATTGCTTTCCCTCTAATTGGAGGAAATGGATCCAGCAACTAAAATTGCCACACTTAACATATAAAGTTACACTGCAGACAAGAAAATATTTCATGTTTTCCTCAGATAACCACCACCACACTAATGTATAAGAAAATTAAGTAAATATGGATATAACTATCTTTTTACTGATCAGTTTATAAATAGATGGGCACATGTACAAAGTCTTGTCTATTGAAACACACCACTGGGATTGAAGGTAGCTCCTAGAAGAACAGAGGATTGTTTATATTTGAGACTTTTATTTGTAACTTTAATCTGAAGTGAAGTTGATAATCTGTGCAAAGACAAGCTCTACATTTTAAAAAATGTTATCAGCTTCATCTATGATCTTGCAACACACTTTCTGGATAACCCTTTCCCCATGATGTAGATGAATAGGAAAAGAAACTAAAGATCCTATTTCCATTCAAATATTATGAGTCAAGTCTAGATATCACCCTGAAGCTAAACGTCCAAGGACTCATTTTGAATTTCTTATAAGTAAAGATGACAAAAACTGATTTTGCAGAAATAAAAATTTGTAAGAAGAAAAGTACATAAAATGAGGAAGAAAATGGTTTTCTTTCCCTATAAAGGAAGAACAGATCCTTAAGATTTTATAGACCAGAAATTTGAACCAAGAACCTCCTTTTTACGGGTCCCTGTTTCAGCTTAAAATGGTAATAGTAATAGTGCAAAAAAAACCAAAAATGGAACCGTGATGGCATCTCGAGCTGCAGCGAGCTCCAGGGAAGCTGCTGGCTCTGCAGAACTGGGGTCCAGAGGAGAGGGACAAGGATTCGGAGGACTTCCCTGCGGCTTCTCCTCTCCCCTCCTCTCATCCCAGGGATGTCCTGCCAAAAGAGGGGCCTGGCCCTGGGTTTGCAAATTGTGGTTTGAGCGGCCAAGTGCAGGCTTTAAAAGCGCCTGCGGGAGAGCTGCCATTGCTGCAGATGGGAAACAAGATGCCACCATCAGCCTGCTTCTGCACCTTGGGAACTCCATGGGGCTTTGCCAGCTCTCGTGAATTCCAGTCTCAAGTTAAGTTTTCAACTTTGGATGAGATGGTTCAAATCAGGAAAATCCTGTCTCTGTGCCAGACAGTTAAAACTGAAAGTAATTAAGGCAAAATCTTTTCCTGCAGCAGAAAGTACTGAACATGTGGAGATAGCATAACAATCAGTGTTTCTGCCATCGTAAGCCCACAAAACAAATTGGATTTTGAATGAAGCACATGGAACAGTGACCTATGTATAAAACTTGTCTTGACCTCAGAAAGTCTCCAATTCTACTGCTAATTACAAATGCTGCATTCTGAATAATCACATTTGAGAAGGACTCATCGCTCGATTGTTTAAGAAATCAAACAACAGCAAGATGCCATGAAGTTTCTCTCTTTGTACAGAGAGCGTTTGCTAAAATTCCCAGACCTGTTCTCAGAGGCAATTTTCTGCCCAGCTCAAACTGAGCAGACTTGGGCAGCAAACACCCAGACTGTGGGGAGACTGAACCCAGGCTCTTCTTCCTCATCTAAACTACCTCTAAGCTTCAGGCTTGGTAATTTTGATTCCTCTTGCTTCCTCCCATGGTTAAATTCTCTAGATCAGCCTTTTCCGACCTCACAGAGGAGAGCCAAACGATATTCCATTTACTCAGGTCCTTGAACTGCACAAGACCAAGGTACCACGTAAGTGATGGGGAATTACATTGTCCTTCACCAGGGGTAAGCCCCCCTCCACTGGGCACAGGACACAGCACAGCACAGGCAGCGTACCACGGCAGAGATCCCAAATTAGATTAAGAACAATTTAAGCAGCCTATAATGCAAAGCAGAGCCAGAGACCAGGGCAAAAGTGACCTGAAGCATGATTTGCAGTGAATGTCTTTTTCTCTCATAAATAGGAGAGACACTGTGGGATGATTATCCACCCAGATTTATCTCTGCAGCTCCGTGTGTATCCTTCTGTGCTTAAAAATGTCTCACTGCCCTTTGCATTATTGCATTGCCCTTTACATTCATACGGCATAAACCTCTCAAGTACCGTAAAACTTACAAGGTGTAATATAATGTCATGGTTTTCTTTTACACACCATAAACAAAAGTCACTGAAAAAGGAGCACAGAAAGGGAGACGTTATTTGGCTTGACAATGATACAGGAGGAAAATATATATACAAGTACACATACATACACTCTTACACACTTAAAATCCCAAGCTGGATTGATTATCTGGCGTTGATGGATCACTTTAATGTATTACACAGATAAGGAAATTGATTATTCCATAAATCACTGTCCGCACTAAGAATCCAGTGTTAAAAAAGAAAGAGAAAATATTATAAATCTGTCTCGCACAGGCAACGAAAAAGCTTATACTTTTAAGGTTAATCATGATGTACCTTTTGCTGCACATCCAATGAAAGAACACCACCTTGGAGTTCTGCAGTGCTAAATGGCCGGTTTCACGTCCCAAAGCTCTCGAGGAAGTGAACCTTCCTCGCGTGGCTGCTCCGGCCGTTCCTGTGGAGAGCGGTGCGCTGCCAGCGGGCAGGGTGACCGGCAGGGGAAGAGGTCTCCGGCAGAGACCCCCGAGCTGGGGGAGCCACAGCAGATCGCCGGAGAGGAAGAAAGTGCCCCAAAATGCTGCGGCAGACAGGAGGCTGCAGGGAGGCTCTGATTCCCAGCCCGCTGCCTGAAGCGTGACCGCAGCCGGCCACGAGCCGGGCTCGGGGATGGGGAGCGTCCCGCGCCGTCGGCACACGGAGGGGAGAAACCCGCCTGTGCACCACGAGCCCCCAGCAGACAGCCCAGCTCCAGGGTGCGGAGTGAGAGCAGGGCAGAGGGAGCAGGAACATCACAAGAATCGGAGCAAAAAAAAGAGAACAGAGGAAGCTGGAGATAAAAAATGGAATATCTAGGACTCAGGACCTGGCCAGCAGGTTTTCTGGGACCAGCTCTGGCAGGGTTGTCTCACGTTTCTTTCTTGGTAGGGAGCTTACTTCTGCTTCCGAAGGAAAGGAGGAGGAACTAGGTGAAGTCGGAGGCTTTTAAAAAACCCAGGCAAAGCATGTCATTGAAATGCCTTATAGCAGTGTTAATAAATAACAGCAACAGCTAAGCTAACAGACATGCTTTAGAAAGGAAATACCTAATGGCTGGATGCCTTCTCTGGGGAAAAGCATTTGAAATGGTCTGTGATAAACTTCCTGTAACAGGAATCTGGAGGAAAGAATACAAATATTCCTGCAAGTTATGACTATGATATTGCCAAGCTGAGTTATTTCTACAGATCTCCAGGTCATGTCCTGGTGCCATAATGTTCCTGTGACTCTCAACACAGAAAACAGAGCAACTGCTCCAAGTCGTGTGTTGGCAGTGATTGAAAACTGCTGCAAGACGTTATTTGCCGGGTGTCCTACAGGTCTGACACTGCCCCAGAAGGCTAATACATGAATTCTCTGGAAACCACTCTCTTGCCCAAGAAACTCTACTGCCTGCACTCTAAAGTAGAAGCCAAGGAAGGCAATGAGAGAGTAGCTAATACTGTGCTCTTCAAGGATAGTTTGTCTCTCCTTCTCCAACACGGAGGATCCAGACCCTCTCACTGCCCGTGCTGCAGTCATGTGTCACCCAAACAGCAGCAGTCCTGTGACACTGTCAAAACTCGTTCTGTGCATATAAAAATGCAAATGGTTATGGAAACTGTTTGGAAACGGTCTTGATCTGCTCTAATTTTTACTAGAAAATACATGCCAGCCACCTTGTGCGGAATATGAGAGATTAATAATTCCCCTCCACTGAGGCATGAATCAGAGAGATTCAGACCAAGCAGCACCTGTTCGCTTTAAAGAAAACCTTTATTTATAGGGCAGTGAAAACAGCCATCTTTTTTTCAAACTCCCAGACACCGTAGCGATACAGACACGCACATTATTCTTCACTGATGACTTAAAGGCCAACTTTCCAGCAGAGCAGCTCCCTTTTGGCAGACACCGTTTCACGTTTGCCCGTGCCGGCAGAGCGGCGTTGTGCCCAGGGAGCAGAACCGTCGGTGCAGGGGTGGTGTGTGCAGCTCCCAAAGCAAAGCCCAGGTCTGTCCTTCATGTGAAAATCTGTTCTCGGGTCCTCTGCTAAGCATGCACTGTAGCCATTTGCTCCATTCATAACAAAATTAGCCCTGTTTCTAACACACAGCTTCTGCTGCAGCGTGGAAAAAATTCCCTAGCCCGTGTACCCAGGCAGGCGCGGTGTCTCACAGGGGGTGGAATTTAAAATTACTGCTGTGACTTCCTTCTGAGTGCTTTGAATTCACTGCAAAACTAACCAACAAGTCTAACACTTCAGTCCCAATAGACAGCCGTAACTCAGCTAAATTTGTGGGTTATACCAGATTTTATTTACTGTTTCATCCTGGGAGATAAGTAAGAGATGACAGCCATCTATTCATTAAAGTGGGGGAAAGCCGCCCACAGCTAACGCTGGTTCTCTCACCATACACTTCCACATCTTTAATTGAATTTGGATTTTGTAGTACCAGCTCTGTTATTTTAAGAACAGCTTATATTCCTATTCACCTGGGTACCGGTGAGTTCAAAGAGCTGGTCTGTTCACCTCTAAGTCCCCAGTTTGAACAAAGGACATGCTGTAGCAATCAAATGTCATTACCAGCTAATGAGCATCCAGTGGCCTATGTAAGAGCAGTCAACGGCCTCTTCCCACTCCTTATTGGACATAGGAACCACCGTTATAAGCCAAACTGCTGCAGTGGCACTAATGAATGCTCCTGAAGCTACTGTTTGCAGATGTCAAGGATGGAAGGCTAATTTAAATCAATCAGTCTCAAGAGCCTTTGTAAGGCACTTAGTGCTATGGTACCTGGGAATCTGGATACCCTTTAGTGGGGATCCCTGGGTGCCCAGTTTCCAGAGTGATGAGCAAAGTGCAAGGCCCAAATTCGAGAATTCAGCTGAATAGTTATGTATTTTTAAGTCTTTCTTTTATTCCTTTGATATTAGCTGGTTTATTTGTCTGCTTAAAAACTTTCTTGAGCAAGGATGTTTTTCTGACTCAGTAACTACACAGACTAAACTCCTAATCCAAGGTGCAAACACTCTTCATTTTGGTGTACTCTGTAGACTTAGTGTGACTTGAGCAAAAGGCCAGGTTGGACTTCAAAGACAAAAATGCAACCCAGGGGCTTTTTCTCCAGGTGGGTGAATCTTTGGTGCATCAGTTCCCAGCAGGGCTGAGCCAGACACCAGCCAGTGCCTCTCCAGACTTTCACCAGCAGCACTGGTGTCCGGTGCAAGGCAGAGGAGCACCTTCCCACTGCCCGGACTGTGGGCTTGCTTGGGGATCCTGGCAGGGAGCCTGGCAGGGAGGCTTCATTTGCTCCCGCTGTGCGATACCCAAGTGAGCCATCTCATCCCAAAGTCATGCTCACGCCCAGGCAGCTGACAAAATGTGTTACAGCACCTTTTGGCCTGCCTGGGAGAGCCTTTACCTGCAAATCCAAAGGAGCAAATTGTAGCTGAAAACCAGAGCCCTGTTCCCCAAATCTCCTGTGCCCAGATCTTTACAGTTTATCACCATCGTGCAGCACCCTGTGCCTCGCTAGAGTGACTTTTCAAGGGAGTAGTTACTGCGCAGTCTCTCTCCTCCTGATGCCAGGCTGCACGGTCTCCCCCTTTAGGGGACCTCTAATCAAGAAGCCAGAAATCTTGCATTTCCTTTTTCCGCCTCTTTGCCTTTTGTGCTATTAAGCATTGTGGCTTATTTATTCCACCACTCCTACAGCATCCTTTTCATCTCATTATTTTAAACTCCGTGATCACCAAGAGAACCCTCTCTTCTGTGCTGGTGCCTCATTACCTGAGGCTACAGAGCGTGCTGCTCTGCCCTGCTCGGGCTGTCCACCTTCCCGAGACCGCTCTGCCTTCCTCCTTTCCTGCAGCCCCAGCAAGATGGGTTCCATGCCCGTGGAGTATTTACCAGCAGTGCACAGTGACAGAAAACAGCCTCATAAAGTGAAATAACTGGTGGGTCTTCTACATCAGACACAGTGGAGAAAAACTCTCCTAGGTGAATTAGCACAGCCCAGCTTGCTACTTAAAAACTGAAAGTATTGAGGTGTTTGCTATCCCCCCAAACTGTGTGCAGCAAATAATCTGTATTATGACAGCCAGAGAAGGGTGACCTGCAGTAATGCTGCACAGTGCAGCACTGCTCTCAGACATCGTGCAGCTCTGGCCGTACCACTGACTGCGTTCTATAGCCCAAGGCCTTGGGCGATGGAGAGGTGTGTGCCTAGCCAAGACCACTCTGGGGCCAGAGCCACACAGCCCAAGTCTTTGGAAGCCCAGTCCCTCTGGCTGTTTTCCAGGTCACAATGCTTTCATGAACATCCCAAGCCCAAGGAGGTAATACCGAATGTGCCGGTTGCTCCCTTACTACTTCACAACTCTGATTTTTATTCTAGGCATTTGACCCCACACTGAGGGGTGCTGGTTGCTGGCTGGGGCACAGCAACAAAAAACAAAGTCTGACCAGGTCCCTGGGCTAAAATATTAAATAGTACAGATACAGCAAGGTGGCCTTTTGTCACCAACGGCCAGTGTTTGCTTTCCTCTCCTTATTTACACTGCTGCAGAGGCTAAACAATTTGGTATGTGTAGGGGGAAGTTCAGAGCAGCATTGGGGATTGCCTCTGAGGCATGGGTACCCCACGGCTCTCCTGAGCAGTGTTTGCAGCCGAACAGCATTTTCCTGATTATCTTCCCTCCCGGAATAACGGAGCAGTTGCATCCATATTTGCGTATGCATGCACAATGTCTTGCTGCAGATTTAAAGCACAAGGACTGATGCTGCTGAATACTCAGGTAACGCTCGACATGGCGAGCGTCTTGTAGTACAAACCTGAGAAATGAAGCTGTAATGTCAGAGGAAGGTTCCCTGCGGGGCAGCACAGCAAGGGGGGGGCAGCAGGAGGCGAGAGCAAAAGGGGCTAACAGAGGCAGCCACAAAGAAAAGCTGGTGCTGGAGCAAAGACAAAGCAGTGGTGCTGGAGCAAAGACAAAGCAGTGAACTGAGCCTTCCATCTGCTTTAAGAGCTCTTGCTTGTGGTAAGGACCTGCATTGGTTTTAGGCTTTACTATGAGTAATAAATACTAGCACATTATCTCTGGTTTTACTGTTAATGAGCAACAGTAGTAATGTGTGAAGCCCCATCACATCTGAGTTGCCTCTGGATCAGCCCAAACTGAGAAAATCCCAGCCTAAAAAAACAAGCTTGAGTCTCTAAGGGGCACAGAAGCCCGTAGTATTCGCTGGTGGAGTGTCAGGATCCCCCATGCAGTCACTGCAAACAGCAACATCTGTGGTCACAGCAACTTCAATTCTCATGGCTTTAAGACAACCAGCGCTTCTCGTTTCACATCTATTCCCTTTGGCAACATCGCCATAGTGCAGTTTTTATCCTCGCGTTCAGCCCTCAGCTCCTCTCCAATGTTTGCCTCTCTCCCCCCTCGCCCATAGAGTCCTAGTGCTTTCAACCCGTTATCTGCCTTACCCAGAGATTTCCACCAGCCTGTCTTCTAAGTATGCAAAGGAAAAAAGAAGTCTAGACAGCATCACATTAAACCTGTAGCCAAAATGAGGGAAAGGAGATTGCACAGCATAACCGGTGGAGAAACGCAATACATTGGATTATGAGGCTTAATGCTTGCTACAAACAGACTGTGCAGTGTCGGGTTTTATTTGCTATTGTGTCTCCACGAGAGACTCCAGCATCATAGCTATTCTGGCAGAGCTACTCCATGCAAATGCTTGGAAATTAGGGATGATAGCCAATACAAGAAAGAAGCGCTCAGGAGCTGGAAGGAGGAAGGTGGCCAGAAACACCCAGGCAGGGCGAGCGGCGGTGAGGCACAGTGCCCTCTGCTGATGCTGGGCCCGCAGGCTGAGCTGCCAGCCCTGTACTGACTTCTGGCACCCTACCGACGGCAGACGAGGGAAGGAAAAGCGGGATTTCATTTAGGGTTGCTAATTTAGTGAAACTGCTGATCTGTACCAAAGGAGCACTTCATTTACCAGGACAAGAGAGACCCAACTTTGCTGGAGATCGAATTACTTTTAATATTGTTCCGTGCACGACTGCGTCGTGAAGGCGTTACAGAAATCTTTTCATAGCATCATCCTCCGTTTAGTTGCATCAGTAAAAACAGCCAGAGATGGAGAGACTAAGTGTGAAGAGGCGGCGACAAAACCCGAAGTGGCGATGCGGCACGAGCAGGCAGGTTTCCCTGCGAAGGCGAGCGTGTCCCCCCCGGGCAGAGGCAGTGCCAGGCGCAGGGCAGAGCGACCACATCCATCCGTGCACGCAAAGTCCACGCAAGGCTCCTTCACTGCTCAAGTTTTGCATAAATCTGCCACCTTCCAGCCCGTGGGGATGTCGATGTGCTGGTGCACGCGGTCAGGGGAACGTGCCCGCTCTGAGGAAGCAGCCCAGCACTAAGTAGGTCTGTTTATTTTGGCGGTACTCCTGCCCTATGATGAATGAAGGCCTATTTTATTCTGGTTTGTGGTTTGATCTTAATTTCCTGTATGAAGTTCTCAAGAGGATGCCAAGATCAAATAATTAGACTATTCTGCGATAAAGAGGTAACATTGTTATTCAAATGTATTCAGAATTAATTTACCACCAAACAATTTACACTGCCACCCTTATATCCTGCTGAAATTACTAGAATACGTTATCTGACACACAAAGCATCTCGTGACCTGAAATAACTTCATCAACCATTAAAGGCTTGAGCAATGGGTGCGTGGCCACAGAAGTACACACAGAAACGCAGGAGAAGCCACAAAGGCAGCAACAGAGTGATTTAAAAACAGGAAAAACGAAACAAAAAAATAGCGCTTTACTTGCAACGGCGAAGAGGCAGAAAGCAGAATCCTGACGCAGCCCACCGGCGTGCTTGGCCCCAGGAGGGTCGGGGGCCAGATCCTCATCTCGGGCGCTCGCGTGAGACCCGTGGGTGCTGATGCCGGTTCACAAGCCGCAGCACGCGGGGTCCGTCCGAGCCCGCTCCCGCTGCTCGGCCAGGTGCCTCTTGGCCAGGAGAAACCCAGCTCTGCTTTCCGCGTGCTTATCCTCCAAAGCGGGGAGCAAACGGCAGGGGTGTGGGCAGTCAGGCTGCCCGCAGGGAAGATTCCCCAATTAACGTTTTCTGAGCCTGCGGGCTGGTCTCGGGTGCTGTGAAGCTGCTTCTCTGAAGCCATTTGCTCCACGAAGGGGGAAGCATATTGATCTTAGCTCAATTTCTGCTTGCTCTTACCCCGCCACGTTTCATCGCCTCGCCGGCCACGGAGAGAGATTCCTCACTGCTTCGCACCCGGCGATGCCAGGCCCCGGGCAGCCCAGGACAGGGGGGCTCGGACAGCCGGGGGGGGTCGGGCAAACGCGCACCGCCATCGGTTTAGAGGAAAAGGGTGAAAAGGCGAGTCTCGGCCAGCGCGCGCCCCATGTTCTGGGGGAGAACCCCCCACCCAGGGGTCAGCGGGTGCAGGTGGGGTCCCGGTGCCGTCCAGCGCCGGAGCCCCGGCTGGCGAGCCGGGCTGGACCGTCCTCCCACCCCTCCGCGAAGGACACGGGCCAAACCCGTCATCGAGCACGGGCTGAACGGAAAAACGCTCGAGCTGCCTCTCTGCAGATTCCCTCTCCTGCATCCACATACCCCATAGCCCTGCAGCTCCCAGCCCTGTGGGCACTGCCTTTTTCAGCCTGGAAAAGCCTGCTTTTGCCTTTATTTTTAAAAATAAAACTTCATTTGCAGAGTGTGGGAAGGTGATTTCAAAATAAAATTCCAGACAGGCGTAATAAGCCTCAGAAAAGCCAATCGCATAGAGGAGGATAATTATCCACAGAATTTGTTTTCTATGTATTTATATAAAATAATCAATGACTTTTTTTCCCACACAGACTCCAATCCAATTCGATTGTCTTTTCTGTGTTACTTGCAAATCATACCAACAATCAATGCCCTGACCCCTTCTCTATGCAAACACGGCTTAGAAAGAGACTACAAGAAGTAAAATCCGATAAATTCCTCCATGCAGGACTGTTTGTTTAAAAGCTTAGCTGGAGCCCGATCCTGTTCACGGCGACTTCAGTGCCACAAGAGCGGGACTGTCAAACATGCTTGAGGTCTAATCATTGCCACAAATATCAGCGGGAGTAGAACCTTAGTAAAAAAACCCAGAACCAAAGCAAGAACCCAGAGGTGAAGGGGCTTCCTTTTAAAAGGTAGAAAGCAAAATGAACTCCCTCCCAGGCACAGCGCGCTTCCCCTGCAGAGGAGGGGCGAGGCGAGCCTGCAGCCGGGGTTTTGGGGGGGACCCCAGCACAGGGTAGGCTGGGGACCCTGCCTGTCACCACCCGCCCACAGAGGGGGTGGCGAGGGGGTGGCAGATGCCTCTTGTGCCGCTCTCCTCGCGGGAGCAGGGGTGGCCAAGGGAAGCGATGGCAGCAGGGCCGCGCGGTTTTGGTGTCACCTCCTCAGCAGCACTTGAATACAAACAAAACCACTAATCAACAAATGCAAGTGCTAAAATTGGATTGACGGCTCCTGTGGTCTATTTTTTACAATTACTTATTAATCTCAAACCGTTGGCATCCATCCGGTCTGCACGTATATCTTGCTAACACATCATCCATCAAAATAATAACTCTGAGTAATTTCTGATGATGCTTCAGCAAAGCACGGCAATTGAAACCAGTCTGCTATGAAACACCAGTCCTTCAGGCTCCACGTGTGACACTGTTTCCAGTCATCCCACATTGCTTTGTTAGGGCCGGTACCACCAGGCTCTACAAAATGGCATCAAGCTCTCGTCTGTCACTTTGAAGGGGTGCTACTACTGCTTTTTAATCTAAGAGAAAGGTTAGATAAATAGGCTATCTACGATAGCTTAATCATCTTGCACTTACTGCTTTTACTATATGAGGGGCATGATATTGCAAATACTCAGCTGCTCAGTGCAGCACTTAATAACAGGTATAATCTCACTGATCTCATCCACAGTCAGGGCTGGCAGTATCACAGACTACCACTCAGTCACAGTGGTGTAAACATGGAGTAACTCCACTCACGCTGTTACAGTTATCTGTCTTTATAGCAGAATAACTCAGAGCTGAATCAAGCACCCTGAGTATGCAGCAGGTCTAGATGTTGTTTTCTGATACAGCATTTTCAAATATTTAACAGATTGCATAATAATTGAACAGCTGTCGAACAGGCTTCAGATACAAATTCCTACTTAATAAAAAAAATCCAGCAACGAGGCACAGAGTTTCTTTGTATGTGTGTATGTATAGATTATGTTTAGATGTGTAGATTAAATATTTATATTTTACTCATGAGAGAAAGAGTGCTTTTGGCTTTTCCTTCCCTTTCTTAAATCTCGCTCCCTGTATTTATTTTAATAGTCAGCTTCACAGGAAAACAAGAGAGCCTTGAAAAGTTAGCAGTTTTCTCTCTGGTCTGATTTTCATTCTAAAACAATGCTTACTGAAGTGTTCTCCACTTCTTGGCATAACCTAATAATTAAAAGAATTACTTGAAAGCCAGGGCAGCTTTGCACAAATTAATGCAGGGGGAAGAGGCTGCAATTTTCCAGTGGGCTGAAAAGGAGGTAAAAATTATGCCAGTTTTAGCTGAGAGCGAAGGTAAGCAGAGATCTCCCCACAGCCCCATTTAAAGCCTTTTTCTGATCATTAAGTTTCTTATTTTACTGATCAAGAAAAAGGTTAGGGTATTTCTCAGCAATTAAAGCAAGGCCGTTCCTGCGGAAGGCTCGGCAGTGCTGGCAGAGGTGGTGCACAGCAGAGCTCCCACGGCGGGCAGCCCTGCCTGCCTGCTGGCCGCCTTGCTGCGTCTGCACCAGCCCCGCCGGGCGTCCCCCCTCGCCCTGCTCCTGGGGCGGCCTCCGAGCTGGGCCGGGGAGCTCTGGGCGAAGGGGAGCAGCGCTCCGGCAAAACCCAAGGGATTTCGATGAAAGGCCGGCGGCAGTTGCCGGGTTGAAAGCTCCTCCATCCTTTTGTGCAATTGCTTTTGAGCCCTGTCCAGAAAATCCATTTTCAGGACAACCGAGGCGCCTGGACTTGAGACTGAACGTCTCCACAGAGCCACAGGGACGCTCCTGGGCCTGAACGTCTCCCACGACCCACGCTGGCATTCCCGCACCCGCCCTCCCTAGCGACTTCAGCCCGTTCCCCTGCGAGCATCTTCTTGCGCAGCAGCAGCCCCTTGCACGCCTCCTCCGGAGCGTCAGCCTGGCGGCACGCCGGCTCTGGCCACCAAGGATCAGGCCCGCTGCTGCCAAGGCGAAAGCGGGACGAGCTGCGAGCCTGGCACCCCAGCTGCGAGGGAACCCCCCCAGGGCACATGGCTTACGGTCCCGACGGGGATCCGCGCCCTGGGACCCGTTGGGAAGAGAAACGTCGCCGCCGCGCTGCGGTGCTCTCGCTGGGGCCAGGCTGGGGATAGACGGGGGGGCTCTGCCACGGCACAGCGGGACGCCTCCTCCCTGCTCGCGCGGTGGGACCGGCGAAGCCCGGCGTGCCCTGTCAGCGGCATCGGGAGCTTTCCTGGGAGTGGGCTTCTGTCGCACAAAACATTTCCAGCTGTTCCAGGCTGCGGCTGAGCATACCAAGCAGCTTGGCTCTAGCAAAAGTTCAGCAGCCGCCAGGGCCCAGGCCCCAGAGGCAGGTCCATTAACCTTTTCCACCAACATTTCTGGCACTACAACACGCGCAGGACCACGTCTGCCTGGAGTGCCTTCCTCACAGACGTCCCGGGGAGAGCAGATGTTCACCCTGCAGGAATCAAGCCCTTGTCCGTGAGACAATCTGGGCCATGCAGTTGCTCGAAACCGTGCTGGAGGTGACAGTGTTTCACTTCAGAAAGCGGCTGTCCCTCAGGACTGGCATTTTTCTCTTACTGGCTTTCACACTGCTGCTGTGCAGTTGCACTGGGATAAATAAGACCTATTTTTTCCACTTTAAAATATTCACAGATCTGTTCAGTTTTCACTAGTTTCTCTGGCTTAGAATTAGGTCCCTGAAAAGACAGGTAAACCTGTCCCTATAATTTTTACTGGGCAGACAGCAAATCCCTGGGAATGTGCACTGATGGCGAAGTACATGGGATGTAACAGGCAATCCGTGCCGTTCTTTACATGACGCGCTTCAAACAAGTATCTCGTTTAATTAGAAAAAGAAAGATCGTAGGCTCTTTCCCAAGCTGTTATCTGTGCAATTACTTTATGTAACATTATTAAAAATTAATTTTCCCCAGAACCTCAGAAATTGAATGCAACATGCCTGGCCCTCGGCACCAGCTGCGGCGTAGCCAGCCCGCTGGCACCCTCCGGGCAGCGGGGCTCGGTGCCGCGGGCCCCCCCCGGCCCCGGGGCTGCCTGTCCCTTGTGCCGGGCACCTCTGGCCCTGGGGCAAAGCACCTCCGCACAGCACCCCTATTGCGGCAGGTTCGGCACCCTCCTCGCACTGGCACAGCACCTCTCCTCGCACCGGGCACCGCAGCCCTCCTCGGAGCAGGCTCGGCACCCCCCATCTCCGGGGGCTCGGCACCTGCCCGCTCCGGGGACAGAGCGCCCCTCCGGGGGCTCAGCACCCCCAGTCTCCTCTTTGCACCGTGCCCAGCACCCCCAC
>NW_010972953.1:918781-941077 GCF_000737465.1 Haliaeetus leucocephalus | reverse complement strand
ACCGGCGAGCGGGCGGCCGGCCGGGGCTCCGCAGCCCCGGAGTTTAATGACCTCGGTGACAGAGACAAAGGGCCGCACATGCAGCCGATAAGTAGGCTGCTTTGTCAACTTGCCGGGCTAGGCTAGGGCGAATTTATTTTTTCCTCATTTAAATAATTTGATCTATTCCATCACTTCCAATCGCTCCCATTTGCCAGCTGTCTGCTAACTACATCGCCTGGAACATCTGAAGAGCAAATCTTTAATTTTCTTACAAACATACTATTACTCCGTATCTGTTCATCTTTTTAATTTTCCTTGGCTGTCGCCTTCCCCAGCAGCGAGCTCGGCGTGCTCTGCGCTGTGAGAAAAGCTGATGGCTGTCCTGCACTCGAGCGACCCATCCCAGGCCAGCTGCCGCTAGCCTGCATGTATGAAGTGGAGGAGGGGACATACGCAAATCATTACCGGTCTAAAACTCAAGGAAAAGTTCCTGGGTGTTGCATCTGACAGCAGAGAGCGAGCACACTGACTGACGCAGTGGGGCAGACACGCCGGGAGGGGGGATCCCCTGCATGCTCATCGCAGTGGTGTCTGATCTCTGGCTGTTGCTGTACAGCAGGAGCAGTGGGGGATTGGCCAGGGTATCTGATAGCTGTCATCATCGGGGAATCGTAAGGAAAAGCTGGAAGAGTCTCTGGGGGACCAGCCCTTCCAGGAGATGCTGGCGTAAGTCTTCCTACCGCCTGCAGCGGTGCCTCCCGGGGCACCCGGTGCCTTGGTCTAACTCGCGCTTCGTTTGGGGCGATGGGAAGGTACCCCAGAGCATGACCCGCGTTCTCAGCATTGTGTCATGGTGGAGGAGACTTTTCCTTACTCCTACCTAAGAGTCAAGCCAGAGAGGCAAAGGCACCACTCAGCATCTTCAAAGCACTGTGCCGAAGTTCGGTCTCAGAGGACTTTACTGTTTATTGTGGGCAGGCTGAGGCTCCAACTTCCAGCAGGCAGTCTTCTTGCCAGTGTCAAAGACAGTTACAGAAGAGAGTGTCTCATGTTAAGGATATTTTTATCCCTCATGACACCAAAAAGGATAAGATTTAGCAAAAGGCCATGGAAGAAATTTTCTTTACTTATTGCTTAAATGAAGGACAGCTGTTTCTGTGAACCTGTTACAAAATTAAATGTCACAACCTGGTGAATCTTTGCACCTGGAGATAAAAAAAGCCCCACAAACCTATTGGGAGAGAGAGGGTAGAGAGGGTTACTTCAGCTGTGGCTGTTCTTTACTCTTGCAGACTCCAGCACGTAGAGAAGTTTGATTTTCAGTAACTTGGGACAAGAGGTTCAGATTTTGTGGACTGTTTAAATGGAAATGTAGCTAGGATGATCTATTCTGTTAGTTCATTAGTGTCAAGATGCTGCTTTTTGCTGGCACCAGCCACTAATAAGGCTCTAACCTTTGCTTCAGCCTCTGGATCCTACTGCAGTACCAGCACAAATAGTTTATTTCTTTTTATCTTATTTGATTAGTATCTGGTGGGTGTATGGAGGTCATGAATAGTCCTTGTCATGTATGTAGGTCAGAGAAGTAAGTCTGCGCTGCTCAGGAAGGCAGGACAGGAGCAATCATTTATCAGAAGTTAGATAGCAAACCAAACCAAATGTGCCTGGGCACCAGGCAGAGGTGTGCTCTGTAGCTGCAGGGCTCCTTGTGCGGCCTTTCCTTCCCAAAGCAATCCGAGTAATGTGCAGCAGAACAGCAGATCATGGCTGGGTTTCCCTTCCCTCCTATTCCCGAATTCCCACACTGTCCCCCATCCCCACCCCTTGCATGTGCCTTGGCAGCGCTCCTCTCTTCTGGCAGCCCCCTGCTGCCCTCCAAGGGCATCCCAGGGCTGCTCTGTGTCATGATTAAAAAGAGGGTATTTTTGAAACTACTCTTAGATGTTACACCATAGTTGCCTTAGTTTGTTTCTTTTTTTCCCCCAGAAAGACTATTTGACTCCCTATATTTATTACCTGTGGATACACTGCACTGGGGTCCACACCTGTGAGCAATGACCTTTACCCATTAGGCCAAACTCTCCATCAGCTGTGGTGGAGCTAGGTCGTTAGCTCATAATTATAGCACAGACAAAATGGCTGGGGGGGAAAACCCACACGTACCTGTGAGACTAACAGAGCACCTTATGGGCCCAGTGCTCCGTCGCGGTGCTCCCATGGGTAAGTGCTACCTGGCTCTGCTCTGGGTGGGATGCTGCCTGAACTGTGTGTCCAGTGTGGGCAGCCAGCCTTTCCTTGGGAGACCAGGCAGGGGGATTTCTGCTGGGGGAAGCTGGGGCCTTATTCAGGAATCTGTGGCTGTTGCCTTGCTGAAGGACAATCAAAGTTAGCAGAAGGGCTTTGGCGTTCTTCTACGATTTGTTACAGTGATGCTAAAAATATAAGATATTTGCCCAGTTCACAACTGCTGTGAAAATAGCTTTAATGCCGGAATTCATCATTTCATTTATATCAATTAGTGCGAACTCTCTGCTGTATTTATTACTTAGGAACATAGCGTACCATTTAGAAGAAGCTGTTTGGTTATTCCTAGTTTGTTATGAGGATATTTGGATGTGTTAGATTTTTGTGCTGCCTTTTTCACAGAGAATACATGTGGTATTTAGAGCTCCATTTATTACACAGGTAGGTCTCTGATAATTGCGTACATTTCACAGGTTTTTTTATATACATAAAAATTTCAGTTCTTTCACCTACAAATAAAGCTGTAGATTTATGGATATTCCAAAAACTATGGATGTAAGCCTTTATTTTCGAGTATGAAAAGGAACTGCTTGCAAAAGTGGAAAAAACATTGAAATTATTAGTATCTAGGGAAAAATGTTGATTGACGAAGCACCTTTTCAAATAAGATTCATGCTTCAGAGCAGCAGCAGAAGTATGAACCTTGCAGAAAGAGACATAGGCATTTCTATAGCTGTGGCAGTTTTCCATACTAATGAAGAAAAAGGGGCTTTTCTTTATTTTTTTTAATGGTATCTAAACTGGTTCATTTGAATTAGCTACATCCACATGCATTTTGTTTAGATTTATATGCATCAGGTGTAATATAACTACAATCAATGTGAGTTATGAGGCCCAGTGCTCACATTACTGAGATTCATGTGCTGAAGTCGTCTCCTCAAATACTAGAGTAAATACACCGGCGCTGGGAAATGCAGATTTCTGGGACTTGAGTGCCCTCTACTGAAACAGTCCCAGCTAGCCCTTAACTTTGACACCCAGCAGCTTGATTGATGGGTTGCTAAATTAAATTTAAGCCTGCGGTTCACGGGTTCACCGTTATGAAGAATGCCTCCTTTCTTTCCTCTCCTGTCTGCTTGTGCGCTTGTTTCTTCTCCCTTCCCAGCTTTCAACGCTCTGGTTTTAATTCTGACTCCTCCTGCAGCTCTACATATGCCACAGTAGATTTTCTTTTTTTTTTTTTTAAAATGGCAAGTTTAGATACAGTAGGGATTCCTTCTGAAATAATCATCTGGGGAGCTGTAATTGCACTGATGAGCGCCGAGGGCTGCATTAGGCTGGGCACGGCAGCACCCACGGGGAGAAGCCGGCTTTGCCCCAAAGAGCTTGGGTCTGTTCGGCGCTTTGTTACCGTGAAAGGCATTGACTCCTTGCGAGCAGCCGGGATGAGGTGACAGTGCCACCCGTGCTCTAGGAGCTCTCGCAAAAGCAAGAAACCATGTTTGCCCCCACAAACTTATTGTAATTTTGTGTTAGATTTTGCTTGTTGTGGGGGGAAAGAGGAAAAATTTCCACTTCCCACTCAGCATTTCATCTGTAATGGGAAAAGCGCAGTGTTTCCCTGTGCTTCGCCCGCAGCCCGAGCAGGGGTTTCTCTTGCAGCAGCACAGCGATGCTCGGGGCGGCGATGGAGGCACCGGGCGGTTCTGCCACCCCCGCCGGGGGGCGAGGGGCTGAGGGAAAGGCCAGAAACCGCTCGCGTGGTGTACAACGTGTTGCCCCACAGATGACTTGAATGTCTGGAGATTGCCCACTTCTGAAGTTTTTATCGGGTTTAGTCTAAGTAATTTCATGCGAGCTTGCCAGGGAAGGGTGTTTTGTGGTGCATTCTGCTCTCTAAGTCCTTGCATAGCGCGGCAGGTGGGGTGGGCATCGGAGCAGGTAGGGAAACGTGTTTTTTTCTGCAATCTGTGTTACAGAGTAATACTGCTAGAAGAATTGTTGCTGCACTACACTGCATATATTTGTGTTGGAACATACTGTGGTGTAATAGCTGGTTTGAAATGTATCCAGTTCTGCTGAATATATTATCGTGAAAGTCAGGCAAATGCACTGGGAGAATGCGAGCTCCTGTCAAACCAGAGAGCAGAAACGCTCCGCAGAAACTGTGAAAATGAGAAGGGAGTTGGTACCAACTGCTGCTCTCGCATTCTTGTGCGGGGATGTTTGCAGGGGCCAACGCTACAGGGAAAACTCTGATCAGAGCCATGTGCAGGGCCTGAGCGTCTCAACAGATCAAAGGCTTCTTCACTCCTGTCTGTGAAGCAGTTGGCATCGCCTGCCTTTGTGCAAACTCCCTCCTCACACCGAGCGGCCGGCGCAGGAGCCGAGTGCTGGGGCTGGGACCCGGCAGGTCCCTGCTGTCGGCTGGTCTCTGCCAGCAGAGCTGGTGGGAGCAGGTAGGAGGTTTTGTTCCCAGTGTCCCCAGCCTGGCAACAGATGGGAACTGGCTCTTTCTTCACCCGGGTGGTATTTGCATCACCAATTTCTTCCACCACCCCCTTTCCAGCTGGGGCAGACCTGGGGGGTGAGACCAGGGCTGTGACAGTGCTGGGAGAGCCAGCACGCAGCCCTTAATGAAACGACGGCGACCAGAGAAGTTTGCCAGACTTTCCTGCCTGGAGCTGGTTTAACTAAGGCTAATGGACGCTCTTCGCATGAGAAAATAACAAGGGGGGGAAATCTTGTTTTTATTTTTAATCAGTTATGCCACACTTTGCCCTGTCTGAGGGTCCCCTCCTGGCTCACAGCAGTGTCACGCACCTGGCAGGAATCCAGCCGGGTCTTTGCACCAGCACCCCACGGCCACCATAGGGGGATGGCTGCTTCTTGGAGGTCTGGTTGCTTTTGCCCGGGAGGGGACAGCAGAAACGCAAGACCCTCGGGTGGTGGTGGGAGGTGGTTCAGCCCCCCCAGCCCCAGCGCTGATGCTGGGGTGGCCGCATCCGTGCCAGCTCTCGCAGCGGGACTCTCGCTGGGCACCTCCCCGGCAGGAACTGCTTTGATCAGCCACTTCTTTTGAAGCGATCTTGGGTTTGAACCTGGAGGTGGGCTGGTACGGACTCTGAGAGACCAGGCTGTGCGCTTCCCGGCATCCACGCTGGCAGAGTCACCCGAGGCAGCAGAAACTTAGGAGAACATGAAGAGCTGCCCAGCCTTTTTGGATGTGACACAGTGGCAGTGGGTGAGCAGGGACCGAGCCGATCTCGGCGCCCGGAGGGTGAAAGCATCCCGCTGGGTGTGCAGAGCGGAGCCGTGCGTGCCCCTGGCTGCTCATCAGCCTTACACAGCAGCAGGCGGATTTGTACAATTGTAGCATGTCGTATAGGCTGAAAAGGGCAACAGGGAACAAATGAATAAGTAAGACCAGTTTAAATTATTATCTTTATCACACCACATGTTCATCCCCTGACAGGAGAAGCTGTTTTGGCCAGTCAGCTCTGTCAAGTGCTCCCTTTTCTGTGCTGCAATGTAAGCTTTTGAACTAGGCTGAGTGGAAATGCATATTTATGTCAGACAGCCTTTGCTGTCTTTTTGTCCTCTTTCTGCAGAGGTAGGAAATAATCTTTTTTTTTTTTCCCCTTTAAAAAAAAAAAAGCCCTCTATCTTTAGGATTGGTGGGAGAAGCCATTTGCAACTGATGGGTGTAAATTATGCCTGCTTAGTCAGACAAGAAAATTAGAGACTGCAGAATTAGACTCTGCTTGCAATTATCTTTACATGGAACCAGTTTACAAAAAAATTTGGTATGCTCCTTGGCTTTCTGATAAAATCTCATGTGATTTATTTTTGAGCTGTCAGCCTCAAAGTGTTGTCCATGGTATGAAACCCAGGAAGGATATCTCCTTTTTTCTCCTGTACAAGTATACCAACTGGCTGAGCAGAAGGTTGGTCACCTGCCAACCTGTGAGTACACAGGGCACTTTACTAACCGCATGTCTAATTACCCATGCAAAGATTTGGAATGAGTTGTTAATACCTTTTTTTTTTCCTCTACAAATGCAAAGGGCAAGAAAAGAGCACGTTATATCAAATGCCTGTTAAAATCGGACTTCAGTGGAATTATGCTGGGAATTAATTTGGCCAGCTGCAGCCAGTCTTTTTTCCCAGTCCCCTTGCAAACTCTGGCCTGTTTCCAATTCACAGCAAATTTCTCTGAATGTGCTGGAACAACCGAGAAAGTTTAAATGTTGGGTGGGGAAGCTGTGGCTGGATCTGGCTGTACCTATTCAGAACAAAATAAGGCATGACTAGGCATCGCTTGTCAGTGGAAGACCTGATGTACCGGGGACAAGGAGGTTCCTGCCTCGGGAAGGGCATGGGATGTCCGGGAGGAAAGAGCTTTTCCATAGCAGGGGGCGTTGGCCACAGGCAAGAGGCTGTGAAAGGCTGAGGTGTATTAAATGTGTGGAGGCAAAAAGGCAAAAAAAAATGTCCTGGCCCCGAGCTGCTGCGTGATCTTACCGTTGGGAAGGGGTGTACGAGAGCAGAGAGGAGGGCAGAAGGACGAGGTGCCATGCCGTGCTCCAAGGAGACCTGGGGGGCTGGGGTGATCCGTGTGTTTATCTGGCACCTGCACATCTGAACTCTGCATTGTTACTTGCCCCCCCCAACACTTCTACAATTTCAGCTTAAAGCCCACAGGCTTTATAACACTTGCAAAAGACACTTTTCCCACTACCCTGCCTAGATAATGAATTAGTAATTCGTGAGCCCACGCATGGTCCTGCGTGTACCCTGCCCCTTGCTGCCGCAGGGCAGTGGGGCTGGGGGGGCTCGGCTGGGGGTGGGCAGCGGTGCTGGTGTCAGTGCTGTGGGTGAGAAACTGCTCACAAATATTCCTGCCTGGTTTTTCAAAGCTTCTGCGTGTGGCCAGACCGTGTTCCAGTGAAAACCATGCTGCCTGTCTCCAACCGTGTCTGCACGGGTACAGGCAGTCGGAGAGGGAAAACCTCGCTGTCAGCGGCGCTTCCCTCCGGACTTGGAGCGTTCGGAGACCTGCCTGCACCGAGCCTCGGTAGCGCAGATTTCTAGTGGCCTTGTTTTAAGCTGATGTGAGACCCCTTTTAAAACCAGTGCTAAACCAGGCCATTGCGCCGGTTAAATACTTGTTATTCGTGGCTGTTGGTGCCTGGGCATACGGTTAATTTTGGCGCTTTTCAGCTTAGCAAGCAATGAACAGCTTCATGTTCTATCCTGTTGGAAGGGGGCTGTGCAGCATGTTGTATTTGTGGATTGAAAGGGGAGTGTGGGAGGCTTTCTGTGTATGTTGCAGTCCTATTCACAGGAAGAGAGAAGTGCTGCTTTTTATTATCTTTTTTTTTTAATCTGATGTTTATTTGGTATTTTAAAGGTGTTAAGAAAACAGAGAAAATGGATTTCAAAAGATAGAAAACAAATTGATTTTTGAAGTGTGACTTGTAAGCTGCTCTCTGGTTTTCCCAGTTCTTCCCAGTTGCCCCAGTGACTGTGGCAACAGGCACACTGCCACGGACGGCTGTGCTGGTGTCCAGCCGATGCTGCCAGGACACCACCTTTCCTTCCAGCAGTGGCTGGTGCCATTGAGCAACTTCAGCAGCTGCTGACCTTGCCATAGGGGAGAAGTTGAAAGCTGATGTGCCTCAGGCCGTGCTGAGTGTGTCTTTTTTTTTTTTTTTAAAACCATTTTCAAGAGGCTTCCTTTGGCCATGCAGCAGATGCAGGGCTCAAAATTCACCCAGGGTTTCCAGATAACTCAGTTGCGTTCGTACTGTAAGAGCTGGAGGGATGAAGATGTTGTGGCTGGGAACAAAAGCAGCAAGAGACCCAAAACCAGGTGGTCTTCCAGCTGGAGAGGACTGCTCTTCCCTTTAGTCCATCAGCACAAACCAAACACAAGGCGTATGACTCTCTGAATTTGTTAATGTTTTATCTCCAAGTCTTTCTTGCATCTAGAAAGAATATAAAATCAATCTCCTTTATTTGCCCGTAGTTCTCGGGTGCATCCCACTTGGCGTAGCAGAGAGGGAGCAGCCTCTGGCATCTTGTGGGTGACCACTTGCTGGTTTGGTATTTACCCCCAGTTCAGCCAACAGGGCTCCCAAATGCAGGTGGGGAAGAAGGAAGTTATGAACCTACCTGTGAGTTTTTGGTTGACTTCATGCTGGGGACACTGGTCCCTTGCTCTGATGCCCAGCAGCAGCTGAGGAGGTGCCTCGTACACGACTTAGTTATTTTCTTCTTGTGGCTCTAAATTTGGATCTGAGAGACCTTGTTTAGATTTCATTGCTGCTATTTCTGTGTATTGTTTCTGTCTGGTGATGAGGCAGAAGAGTAATATTTTTAAGCAGGTCTTGGTACAAGTAAACAGAGCTGATGTGGCTTTATTTTAGACAGTGTACGCAAAATCTTCACTAGATTGTAGCTGTGCTCTGGGTGGCCTTCCACTTCATGGTGGGAACTCAACTTGCGTATTGAAACCTGGTGTGAAAAAACCCTAGGAAAAATAATGACCCTCTCTTTATAGTTTATTTCCATAATTTTTCTATGGTAGGCATTTGCTTTTTTTCAAATGTAAAAGAAAACCCAGAACTGTGTCCAGTAAACATTTGATATTTAAAGTGTTTGTATGTAGAGAAGTATTTTGCGTTGGCTTTTTTAAAATACAAAAGCAAAAAGTGAATGGATAACTATTTTTGTTTTATAAGCATTCACTGGGGGAAGGGAGAGCAAGGTCTTGCCAGAATTATGCATTCTCCACAATTTTTATTTGGTCAAAGTCCTACTTTTTTTTATCCCTGAGGCACTTCAGTGAATATAAAACTCTGCTGGCTGTGGCGATGCCTGCTTTGTCCCAGGATGTGGGAGGCTGACTGTATGCTGGACTGTGTGATTGCTTTGAAAGCCAAAATCACAAGAGATCAGTTAGTGCTTGTCTGCACATCATACTTTAGGGAACAGGGAAGTCAGGTGCCTTTATGTTTTGACTGGAAGTGAATATATATCTTTCCCAGAAAGCAATCGCAATTCTCATATAATACTTTCACATATTTCAGCGAGATACAGCCTGAAAGTGGGCGGAAGCGAAACATTCCAGCTCTACCCTCCCAGCGCCCGCTGGGCTCGTGCTTGCTGCGGGAGGATATGGCCCTGGAGAGATGCAATTACATACCCTTGTGTTAACAGTTTAAAGATCAAGTAAGGAGTAGTTTGACTAGAGATTAAATATAAAGATACCCATTTATGAATTAGAAAAAAAGAAGAAAAAACCGTCCAAGTAGATTAAAGTCTTGCAGAACTGACTAATAAATCAACTGCTGGCGAAGCATGGCAGCCTTGTCTGCTGCTCTGAAGTGGCTAAGGACAAGTTTAATAACACTTTACAATTCAGAGGCTAAATGAAGAGCAAGCAGAAGGAGAGCAGCACACCCAGCAACTGTAAAGGTAATGGAAAGGGACACGGAAAGGAGTGCAAGCCTTGGCAGGGACGGCCGGTGGTGGGAGAGGTGGCCGAACCCCTGGGACCTCTGCTCAGTTGCGCCTGCTCCCCCTCAGTCCTTCCAGCTGGAAGGAGAGCGGCGAGGGGACTGCCCCATAAAATAGGTACTGAGTTTGGGCTGAAGACCTCCTGGGTGAAGGAGAGAAATGCTGTAGGCATCTAGGATTAAAGGGAAAAGCTTGGAGCTTTGCTTGTATGTGGTTGCTTGTTGTTTGTATTGCAGTAATGAGCAGTAACGCTATGGCGCTGTCACAGACCAGCGCTCGAGCAGCCTGTACGCTGCCGGAGGAGCTTATAGCCACACGCAAGGGAGTAAGACAATGGATACCTAATTTTCCTTTGTAACTTTAGTTTGTTCGCTTAGGCTGAGGACTCTTCTGAGGCACAGACTACCTTTTAGTGCTGGGCTTTCAAGAGAGAGATGAAGGGACATTCCTCTCACTAGGCAAAAGCACAGTGTGATGTCAAATTGGCTGTGGTCTCCAATGGGAACAAGCTTGGGAAGCAAACGCTCCCGGAGTTTCTTGGGAAAGACTCGCCCTTTACTGCAACCAGTAAAGTAAGTATTTCAGGAATTGTGCTCTTCTGGAAAAAGTCAAAACGCACCTCATCCTATTTACTGCAATTTACTAGCTAGTTGAAGGTAACTAATAAGCCATCAAAGCCTTTGAGAAGTATTTGTTGGAGAGAAAGCTGCTGCGATGCCTGTGCTGCCTCTAAGGCTGAAGGTTCTTGTCTGTGTTTAGTGAAGTGTCCGTAGATGCTGCCTGCTCGCTCCTTAACTCGCATCAAAGCATAACCCACTGCTTGCATCACTTTCACAGTGAAAGAACAATATCACAATATGATCCTAGCAGAGACTTATGATCTGTCCATCAGGCACAGGATAACAGCGAGAGCACGTTTACATTTCCAAAAGAAAAGGCTTTGGCGAACTTGCCTTGTGTTCATGTGCCACAGCTATGCAGCCAGAAGGTGCTTAATAGAACAGGCTGGAGTTTTGATCTGGTCCTTCCTGGGCAATGAAAAATATATATATATCGGGGAGTCCTTGGAAATAACCCAGCAGAAGTGTGTTCTGTGATTACTAAAATATCAGATCCTTGGGATTTTTACTGGTTTGTTGCATTGTTCTGCATGACACTGGATGTTACAGAACCAGGTGCAGCTACCACTAGATAAGAGATGTCATACACTTCAGCAGGAACCAATTGCTTTTATTGGGTGTATGCTTTTAACAACTGAGTCTTAGGGGTGGGGAGACAGTGGGATTAATTGCTGGCTCAGGGAGTAAACAGCTCTAGGTGAAGTCAAGGGTGATCAACCTCAGCTAGACAGTCATTTCCCAGGAGATGCTGTATGCCAAGGGTACCTCTTGCTATAAATTGCTTTGGATGTTTGAATATAGACCTCTTATAAACTCAAACACTGCATGGGACACTTGTGTCCTCACACTGCCATCATGCCCTCAGTCACTGTGAATTGTTCAAGGTCAAAAGAAGAGCCTGTAGTAATCCAAAATTAAATCCAGTTTGTTTGACTACCTTAATTTTGTCTTTGCACCCAGTTTTCCTAGTTTTCAGAATGCTTTTTCTGTTCTGTCCTACGGGGCGCTCCCAGGTCCGACACAGTACTGATGCATCAGAAGCATCCTGAGCAATATGCAAACACAAATTGGTTATTTCTGCAGCGTGCTCTCGGCACCTGCTAAAAGACAAAGAGCCGTAGGCAGGTCTGAAAGCCCGCTGGCAAGCAATGCACTCAAGCCCCTATTAAAAACAGCAGAACAAGTTTAATCTCTGGATGGCAGGGAAGTTTGCATTGTCAGCATTGTTTGATCCAAGTTTTAAAGGCAAAATTGAAATCATTCTTCACCAGACTCAACACATTGATCTCTAGAAAAGAGGACTTGTAAATAACCTCCTTGAGAATGTGTCGCCCTCTTTCTCCTCCAAACCATACTCCTCCATGAGGAGGGCAATCCCCAAGGATGCTCCAAAAGCAAGAAGGAGAATAAGCAGAAATTGCTTCAGGGAATTTCTCTCTCTTCTTCAGTCCACCATCAAATGCACACATCACATGCTCCAGATCATAAGCCATTAATTAATAAGGGAAAATACTGACATTTCCATCTCCCCTTTGCCAAAAACGGTTGACTTGCTTTCCTAAACAGTTCATCATCTCTGATTTCAAGAAGGTGCTGGGCAGGACAGGTTGCAGGCCCACGGACGATGGACAGACAGGCTGCTCAGTGTGTGCTGGGGCTGGCTGGCAACCGAAAAGCAGAGGGTTGGCTGGATTCGGGTGCAGCGTCTGTCCCCAGACAGCTGGCAGAATGCCTTGTAATGCAGCATCCCTGCTCTCCCTCTCTTAGGAGTCATGATTTTCTGTGTTCTGCTTCACTTGAGGTATCTTTCATGCTTCCTGTAACTTGAAATAATCTCCTTCTTGTTTATGCTGCTTTTCTTGTTGACTTTATTTCTCGCAGTGCAAGGCGTGTCTGCACACAGCTTTAGGGGCTCGGTTCTTGCTCCCTTATTCAGATAGGGAATTTTTTTTTTCCCCACCTGGTAAAACAAGAAGGACAAGGCACAACCTCTGCACTCTTTGCCAATTATTTGAAACTACAAACCACTTAGAGTTTAATCAGCATTTCCCCTCTATCTAGCAGCAGTCCAAACTACCACCACCTCCGGTTTTCCAAATTCTTGTCTCTTTTTGCATGCCCTGAGGAAACCCAGCCTCGTGGGTGGCACGTCCCTCCTCGTGCTGTGTAGCACGTCAGCAGGAACAGAAGGGAACCATCTCCCTGGCTTTCGGCATGGTGCCGTGGGGATGGACGCGGTGCTCAGGCACTGAGATCTGGATGCAGGTTTACCTTCCCTCGGTGCTGATCAAATGCCATACGCTCTCCACTTTCGTCAGCAAGGTCGCTTCAGTGCAGCCTTCAGGGGAGAACGAATGATCCTCTTCTCTCGGGATCGATAGGACGTTTTTAGGAATATCTTCAATTGAAAGGAAAAGCAGCTAATATTAGGCTTGCTCTAAGCATAAGGTCTCCCTGGCAGGGTTAGATATATTTAGGGCATCTAACTGCCAGAGAATTATGAAGTGATATTTTTTTTTCTTCACAGACTGAGATGTAATGATCACTTTCAGCATTTGTAAATTGCACTGAAAATGGTGAAATTTGTAATTTGGAGATTTAAAAATTTTTATTTTTCAATTAGCCCACAGAAAACTTTGAGATAGTTTGTTGAAACGCCTTGTGGGGGGGGGTGTCCTGTCTGTGCGGCATGCTTGTATAATTTCCATTAACGTCTGTAGGAGCCGGTGTGACTAACGTGACCTCTTGTGGGATTTGATCTTGCAAGATGCTGAGCACTTTAGGTTTGATCTTCAAGTATCTTCTGACTTCAGTAAGTTGAATCATTAGCTTCAAGTTAAGAACATGTTTAAATGATTTGCAGAATTGAACCCAGTCAATGTGATTTTCAAATTGGATATATTTCCATGGGTTTTTTTCTTAGGTTTATTGGATTTTAAACAGGTTTGAAGGGATAGTGTGGCAGTTGCTATGACCTACTTAAGAGCAGAGACTGGGTGAGTCTATCCAGTGGCTCTGTGCTGATTAACAGTGTCTTTCTAAATACATACACTTCCATTTGAATGTAATTTTCCTGTAAGGGGGGGAAGAAAAAAAAAAAAGCAGTGTTGTGTAACTGGGGCAAATTCACAGGAAAAGCATCTTTAACAGTGACAGGTATCTAATTCATGCTCTCTTCTGAACGAGGCGGAGGAAATTTCCTCTCTCACCATCCTCATCTGATACAGACAACTCTCTCTGAACAGGGACAAAACCAGGACTGTGCTCATTGAGGATTTTCAGTGGCAACACGTAGCATTTGATTATGTGTTGTTCTGAAATTAATATACTCTCGTTTTCCTATTGATGTGGAAGGATTGCCTGAGATGGATTGGGGGATGGAGGACGTTGGGATCGGGGGAAAACAAATCTAACTTTTTAAACCAAGCTGCGTCTGTGGTTGAAGGTGAAAGCGATCGCGATGCGTTTTCAGAACAAAATCTCACTACGGAACGCGGCGAGGCCGTTTCTGCGAGGGCTGAGCGGCTCCCGCTGCGGTTGGGCTGGATCCAGAGATGCCGCGGCTGAGCCGGGGTCCCCGTGCAAGGCGAGGAAACTGGCTCGCTCCAAGGCTCGTCTCCCCAGGCTGCTGTCCAGGGGCCGGCGGGGGCGCTGAGCCCCCCACCCACGAGGGGGACCCCCTCATTTGCAGTGTCATGGGCAGTTTGGGTGCGCGGCCCCAAGCGGGGTCCGATAAAGCCCAGCCGGCTTTCCTGCGGCGCACTCCGCTGCTCGTGCTCGCCCAGCGCCCGGGAAGCCTCGCCAGGTCTGCTGGGACGCCCGGGGCAAGCGAACCTCTTGCCTTCCTGGAAACTTTACAGAGAACAGCAGCGAAATGCCAAGCACCTAAAGATTGGGGCGAATGGATCTAGGAAAACGCAGGCAGGGGATGAAAGAGAAGAATGCATGATTTGGAAATAAAATGAAGTCATCTTTAATGAAGCACTTCAAAAATAGCTTTGTCACTTTTACTCACAAAGGAAGTTATTGTGGTGAAATTACATTATCATCTCGTGCTGGTTTTAAAAACCACGCTGTGCCTCCTGGGGAAAAGTGACTGTAAAAAGCTCTTTGTTTTTTCCTTGAAAAACTGATGCTGTGAGGATGTGTGTTTTCAATCAATGGGGGCTCATAACTAATGGATCAGAAAAGTTTAGAAGCCAGCAACAAACCGAAGGCATTAATAACTGTTGCTTTCCAGTCAATGGAATTGATCGGTAAATTGAGTTTATTTCTGAATGATCATTCAGAAAAGTGGAAAGCAAACCAATATTTAAAGATGTACCTGCAAGCAATAATACATGATTGCAGGCTGTAGCAAGCTGGGTAGCAGAAAAAGGGCTGGATGACATAACAGATCATTCATAATTGTCAACCAAATTGCATAGCTGGTATTGAGCTTTAAAAAATGAACCATAAGAAGCGTTTCTTATTGATTTTTGTTTCGTTAGAAACAATATAAGGCTGCCTTAAAGAACTGAGAACAGGCTGCAATTGATTCTCTTTCCTTTTGAGCAAATTCCAGTAGAAATTGAGATTTGATTTTAATTTAGGATTTATTAATGCTTATTTCTTCCCTTCCACTTCCCTGTTACTATAGGAGAGGTTGGGAGGCATGGGAGCTGAACTAAAACTAGGGAAAAATTTATGCTAAAGGGCACAAGCTCCACTGAAACCTGGTATTTCTCAGATTCTCTAGAGAAGGGAAAAAAATAAAATAAATCCAGAGTCCAATATGAATCTTACAGGCCAGAGACTACTGATTTTTGGCAGGTATGCAGGGTGGGCTAACACCAGCTTCCCAATTAATTTCTGCTCCTCTGCCAAATATTTAGATTATTGCCAATTCCTCCTCACTGTCCTTCCTCTGCGGCAAAGATACTATCATTAAACCTTTTAACTGTGAAATATTAGGCCCGTATTTGCAAACAGAGCACTCCCTAGCTCAGATGTATAGTTCCCAAATGATCGTTAGGCTTTTACATAAGGATGCCCTTATTTTAACCAGAACCGTGTTTCTGTAGGTGTTGGCAGCAAGGGGATTTGTTAGTCCTTAGCAGTCTGCAAACCGGGACACCTTCCCTAGGAGCCCAAGGGAAGACGGCGGCGTGCAGCTCTGCGGACTGGTGCCCGCCTGTGCCGGTGCTCTCCGTCTTTGCCAGCGTCCCTACGTTCTTTGCTGGTATCGTGCACAGAGGAGGGTTAAACTTGCGGGGCAGCTCCTTCTCCAGTGGTCTGACGAAATCCCCAGTAGCCTGTCGTTTGTCACCATCGGGGACCAGCGGTGACCGCAGGTGGAGAAGAGGAGGACTTGTGCTGCCGTGGCTCTGCGGAGCGCGGCACCGGGGTCTGCAGGCTGGGACCGCAGCCCACCTGCATCCCGGCACCCTTCCCCTGAGCTGTGGGTGCTCTGGCCCCGGGGTGCTGGGGCTCTGGCTGGACAGTTTCAGGATCAGCCCCCTTAGCGAGACAACAAACTCTCAGGCTTTCAAGTCCTGGGAAAAGTGGCGATGCCCTTTCTCAACGAAGGGATGACAAGTTTAATAATATTTAGGTTTTGCTTTACCGGCATCCTAAAGCTCTGCAGCCTGGCAGGCTAACGAATAATGCTGTGCCTGCAAAGGCTGTCTTGTTTTACGGCAAAATCACTAGATGCCCAAACCGATGACGCTGTGGTGTGACATGGAGGTGCTCGGAGCTGCAGAGAGAGTGTCAGGGCTGTGATGTGCTGTCAGTAGGTCCTTGCTCCCAACAGCCCCTTAGGGTGAATAGGGCAGGTGGTACGTTGTGGGACACCGTTCCTGTGTCACTGGAGCACTGTCTTGAAACGTAAATGTGGTGGGACTTCACGTGACCTGCGGTCCTTGCTCTGGCCCTCTGGGTGTGGGGCAGAGGGGGGTTTCTCCCAGGCAGACTCGTACTTTGCACAAACTCAGGAGAAGTGTTTGAGCTGGGGGGGTTCCATGTGCGCTTGGCTTTGCCTCCCCAGTGCCAAATAATGATGTTACTGCTTCCAGTTGTGTGATTCATTTCCCATGCTTTCTTCTAAACAGATCTATTGTCTCTTCCATTCCTCTATTGCTAGATAATAAATACACAGCACCTCATCCATGAAGGTTACACATCTATTCTTCCTCCTCAAAAACCACAGGCGAAGCCTGTAAGACCTAATATTATTTAAGGCCCTTCTGACATGGGAAAGAGATGTAATCACCCTTCACAGGTGAGATATTCTGAGGGGATTCATTTCACATTATTCTACGTTAAACGGGTTCACTGTGAGTTTTTAGTGCCTGCTGTAAGGAGGAGAAGGCAGGTGGGACGAGGCACGGCTTGCTGCCTGCTCTGTGGTGGGGCTGCTCTGGGGACCTGCAGACCTGCTCGTCACAGGGGCGCTGATTCCCTGCACCGGGGAAGTGATTCCTCACTTCTATCTGTACCGAAATTATTTCTCTGAGGAAATAGAAGAGAACTCTACAAAAATAAATAGTAGTTTTTGCAAATTGATCTAACCAGTCATTTGTATAATCTCTTTGCGTGAGAAATGGCTTGAGCACAGGTTAGCAAGGGAGAGTAAAGACGCGGGGGCTTTGCAGAGACTTTTCGGAGCCTGCTTCTGTTAACAGGGAGACTCTGCTGACTTAGTGCGTTTTAGCTGATGCTCCCTCTCTAAATTTGGGCGATGTGTACTGAAGCTGGTGAGGTTGTGGCGGTGTGATCTGGTCCACCCGCTGCCCTGCGGTGGAGGGAGCTGCAGGTCCGGGCGCTGCCAGCCGTGCTCCTGGGCTGGGGCTCGGCAGCGTCTGCTCAGTGCGGGACACGAGTTAACCTGGGCCCTTCCCCATTTCTCCTTTTTAGCCTCCTGCAAATGCTCAATAAGGCTGAAGAGAAGTGCACAGCAACGGCATTTGAGGAAAACGAAAACAAGCTCTAGCTCCAAAAATGTGAAACAAGTGCCAGTTGTTTTAGACTAACTTTGAAAGTGTGTGTATTTTTCCTTATAAAATACTTATCTGCTGCCAACAGAAATATGATGTGAAACCAGATTTTTTTTTCTTTAACTGCTTTTCTGGCATCACCTGCAGGGTGATGTGGCCCTACTTAAGGGGAGCTAATTGCATCTGCCGTCATGCTGGTTGTCAAAGATTTTACACTGGGGCCAGGATGGCCATAACCTGGTGCCATGTCCAAGGGCCAGTCCTCGGGGGGTCTGGCTATGGGTATCAAATGCCAAGTACTAAGGCAAATCTAGAATAATGTCTTGTGTGTTTCTGGTTTCTCAAAATACCAGATGTGCTTCAGCTCAGCCCTCCAGAGGAGCAGGCTGCTCTTAAAGCACTGATTTGTAGGGGTTTGTTATTCAGATCTTCCTGTTAAATTAACAGTAAAGATTCAAAACAGCAAAATAATCACAGGATCAAAATTACTTAAAAACACATCAAGGCCTGAAGCTGCTGTAAGTTGGTCAGATTTACATATATCATATGGCTAAATAATTTGAGCTAAAGAGATTAGCATGTTATGCCTCTGATGAGACGATCCTTGAATATGGCACGGCCTCGTGCCAGGGTGATTACGAGAGGGGGGGAAAATCCTTGTTTGCTGCCAGTGATGTTCAAGTGACAATGAAAGCACAAAAACACCTGGAGGTATTGCTTTTATAGATATTAAAAAAATAATAAATTCAAGATGTTAGAGTTTTATGGGCCAAGGAAGGAAAAGCAGAGAGAAGTTCTTGTGGTTTTGATTTAACTTCTGACCTAAGGAGCCAGCAGAAGACAACCGAGCAGCTCTTACTGCAGCTGCCCTTCGCCCGGTGTTAGCAGATGGCTGGGGTCTGCTGGCACAGATTCTGAACCTCTTTGGGGAGGGATGGATGTACAAGAGCCGTTACAGGGCTAAGTTCACCTATCACAACTTGTGCAAACAAAACCAAATCAGCTTTTGGTCCCTATGTGCCAATATCAAATGTAAAGAGCTACTCATTTACAGGCTTTAAGGTCAAGCACCTACTTCTGTGCTTGACTAATATAAATGATGATGCATGTGATGTGGGCCTGAAGCCTCTTCATTTGTCCTTTAAAAATACATAAATAACATTTTTGTTGATTTTTGATGAATGTCATTTCATTGGCATTGCCTGTCACAGGTGTTACAGTCAAATACCTCTATATACATAGATATTGGGTTTGGATAGATTTGATTTGGGTGAGAGAGTGATTCAGATAAAGGGGTGATGCAGACCTCCCAACACCAGCAAAGGTAGTGGAGTTATTGCCTCCTCCCAGTAAATGGAGGTGACTGGGAAAGTAAGGCTGCTGGAACAGAGGAGGACAGGAATAAATCTGTAGTAAAGCTGGGAGCAAAGTGCCTTTGCTGGTCACCATCCTCGATGTGGGCACTGAGTGTAGCTCTTGGATGTGCTCTGCTCCTGGCAGCTTTTATGGCTGGCAGGAGGAGGTAGGGTTGATAAAAGAAATCCACGTTCTTCAGGATCTCTGTCACACTCTGTAGAGAGATGGGTGTGCGGGTGGGATTTACCCCAAAAGTCATGTTCACAGCACAGTATCTATAGGTGATTGGAAGAAACTCTCTATTATTTCACCTGAAGGAGTGACTCCTTTGAGTGATTGTTATCACCTGGATGGGACACAGCACACGGTGGGTCAGTGTATTACCTGCCTGTGCGGGTGTCTGAATAATCCGTAGACTGGGAATAGGCAACCTCGGCCTCAAACGGGTTTTCTTTTGGAGAAGACAAAATGTTCAGATTTAAATTGTGTCTTTTAATTGCATGGTTCGGAGGGGAGGATGCGTTTTGCCTGCGGGAGTGCAGGAAGCAGTGCTGTGCGATAGCTGTGTAAATACAGCCGGCTGGTGGCTTGCTCTTTCTTACTATTTTATTTTACACAGAGGTTTTTGCCAAAATGTTCTTTCAGCACCGTAACTCTAATACATTTTATAGGGAGTTCTCTTATATGTCAATAAAAAGAAAGCCGTGCCAGTGTTACACAAGGCTGTGAGCGTGATGGAGAGCGTGGCAGCAGCTGCTCCAGGGCTGCCGGAGGTTTAGGCAGAGCAGGCTTGGCGAGGAACGGCAGGGTCCCTCAGCTGGACCGGGGACGGCTCCCTTCCGCCTGCTCTCTGTACAGATAGGCACGGTCCTGCAGACCTGGCGGGAAGAAAAGAAAAGTCTTGAGGTTTTGCAAGCGCTTACGCGGTGTATTTGGCTCTGGGAAGAACGCGTGTGAACTTGAGCCAGCGCGCGTGAGGATGGAAGGAGTCGGGGTACGCGCTGCAGGGACGTCGCGGCCCCGCTGGGACGTGGCAGAGCAGCAGGGCTCCGCTCGCCGACTTAGGGGCTTATGGTAAATGTGCTGATATTCCTGTGGTTATCGTGGTACTGGCATCTAGACAGATAGGGAGATACGCGTACAGCATTAGCGCAGAAATCTATTAGCATAAATTACTGATGAATTCACCTAAAAAGCCAAGCCCCAGCTCCATGATTAAAAATAGTGTCAGAACTTCAAAGGGGCAATAGGCATGATTTATTTTTAAGATAATGTGGATAATTTCAAGTACCAAAGGATCTTGCTTATGCTGCTTTCCTTGGTACTCTGCATAATCTGCTGTGTCCAGCTAAGATTAGATAAAAGCAAAAGCAGGATCATTTTTCCTTTCCAACTTTAACTATTTTGCTTCTCCTTATCCAGAGATGAGGTCACAGAGCTTAGCATGCAGAATGCTCCTCTTGCCTTCAGACCGCACTTCCAAATAAAACTTTCAGGTTTAGGGGTTTGGTTCTTTTTTCCTGCGCTGTGCTGCTCGTGGTTAGAGCTGTGTGAGCACCGTGGGCACGGACTTTTGGGGCGGCCCAGCTGCTGGAGGCTGGGAGGGGAGCGGTGGTGCAGGTGCCTTTGGCAGAACCGTGTACGTGGCAAACGGTGCACGTGGTCATGGTCCTGCTGCCCGTGCCAACCCATTCCTGGGCTCAGAAACAGAGCTGCTGACCAAGGGCAGTGCGGCTCCATAGTTCTCGCTTGGTTTTACCTGAAACTTTTTATTTACTCACACGTAGCGCAAATAAGCCTTCCACACAAACATTACCAAAGCTTATTTGCAGTATGACAGGCATCTTTAAAAGTCCGTTCGTAACATCAGGCTTCTAATTGTTTGCAGATTGTTATTACTCAGGCTCAAAAGGGAGTAACCGCTTCTAGAAAACTGACGTGATCTTGGTGTCACTTTTCCTGTACTCCCATACTTACTTTATTTTTATTACTAATACTGTGGCAATCTTTCTTACTTTAGGAGCTCCTGGAAAGTGCTCATGGTGCTAGTGAGTCTATTCCCACACCAGTAGCCTCCTCCATGCTGTAACATAAACCGCAGAGAACATGGGGGGCAGCGATAATTCATTGCTGAGTTTCTGCAGGGTGCTCTCGAGTGAAGATTAGCTGGGCTTTACTTGCACTCAGGTCTTACGCAAATTTTTTTTTAATCCCATTCGTATGGTGGAAATCTTGTCCAAATAAATTAGTCTGTACCTTTGGCAGTCCCTGCCGACCGCTCCGCCGGGCTCGGTGTGCCGGGCAGGCTCCTGCAGCAGCAAGGCTTGGCAAAGAGGAGCCGCGTTTCACTTGAGCGTACAAGTGCAATGCCAGCGTCCAGCAGAACGAGCACAAGGTGCGGCTGTTAGTTTGGTTTTCCCCTAAAAAGAAATGGCCGATCCCTTCAAAGTTCAAAACTAAGCAAAAACAACTTTCAGGGATATCAAACCTCAGCTAAAAGCATTCTCTTGCCACCTTGCCTGTGCATGAAACCCAGTCTCTCCTGGAGTGAGGCGGCTCCAGTGCAGCCTCATCCTCCCTGCTTGTTTTCTTTTATGTTGCTAGTGGCAGCGGAGGGAGGATCGATGCTTTCAGTGTCACAGCAAGACAATGTCTGTGCATTATTGCCACGATATTGACAGCTTGGCTGCTTTTCTTGTATTGTCTATACTTCGTTTGTGAAAAGTACTGTAATTATCCCTTAGTAGTCATTTCAGGAATGGCGCACAACTAGAAATCAAAATGGGTACACCTGATTGCAAAGAAAACACTTTAAATATTGAACAATTTTTCTAAAGGTCTAAATTTTCTATTTGCTTCAGCACTTAGTATTTATGCAGCCATTTCATGCGAGCTTTAAGAATGGACATTTTACATCGAGGGCATTTATAGCAATAAAAATGAAGAAAGGTTCATCCTCCACACCCTTTCTTGCTGTTTTGCATCTCTCCTTCCATGCACTCCCAGGCAATTAATAAACCCTTAAATCTGTCTTTTCCCCACCACAATCCATGCAGACTTTCCCAACCTAATTGTCAGTCTATCTTTCATTAAGCCAACTGCAGACTTTTGATCTACTTCTTTGGAAGAGCTTTTGTGTTCAGCATTTGAACAAACTAGTCCCCTGTTTACAAGATTTACATCAAAATAAGGTTTCTGGAAAAGAAAATGCAGCTTAGCAAAATAAAAAATTGTGCAAAGCCCCCAGAGAACTAATTCATATGCATTTCAGCAATAATAGTAATAATAAAAAATAGCATGAGACAGGCTGGCTTAGCAGTGCGGGGATGTGGTAAGAGTGGGGTGTTCTCCACCTCCTGGGTGCCTCATACACCAGGTTGGTGGCAGCCCCACATCTGCAGGATCAGAGGGCTGCACTTCTGTGCATCTTTCTCAGAGTAACTTTGTATGAAATTGTCCTGGTTTCAGCTGGGATGTAGTTAACTGTCTTCCTAGTAGCTGGTACAGTGCTATGTTTTGAGTTCAGTATGTGAAGAATGTTGATAACACTGATGTTTTCAGTTGTTGCTCAGTAGCGTTTAGACTATAGTCAA